>NW_012115333.1:3132578-3161626 GCF_000951035.1 Colobus angolensis palliatus | reverse complement strand
AGTTGAAAATGCAGAAATCACCGGTCTTCTGTGTCCTTCGCGCTGGGAGTTGGAGACTGGAGCTGTTCCTATTCGGCCATCTTGCTCTACCCCCCTGAAGCATTTTTTTAAAGAGACAGAGCTTCCCTCTGTTGCCTAGGCTGGAGTGCAGTGGCGCGATCATAGCTCACGCAGCCTCAACCTCCTGGGCTCAAGAGTTCCTCCTGAGTGGCTAGGACTATAGGTGTGCACCACCCATGCACGGCTAGTTAAAAAAAAAAAAAACTGTGTGTAGAAACAGGGTCTTGCCACGTTGTCCAGATTTGTCTTGAACTCTTCGGCTCAAGCTATCCTCCTACCTTGGCCTCCCAAAGCAATGAAATTACATGTTTGAGCCACTGTGCCTGACCTTGTGAAGCACTTTTTCAAGTGGATTTTTGTCACATC
Organism: Colobus angolensis palliatus; assembly: GCF_000951035.1. Classification (NCBI taxonomy): domain Eukaryota; kingdom Metazoa; phylum Chordata; class Mammalia; order Primates; family Cercopithecidae; genus Colobus; species Colobus angolensis. The sequence continues at coordinate 3,161,200 of NW_012115333.1, read as the reverse complement.
AAACTAACCTCAAATATATAAGCCAGTCTCTAGGCCTAAGCTATGACATTAAGGACAGGGCCAGGTGAGAGTCATCTCTTTGGCCCCAGTGTACATCACAAGGTCTGGTCTACAAGAGCCACTGCTTAGGGAGGTCAAGGAGTGTGCACTGGATGAAATTAAATATTTGTGTGTAGGAGCAGGGAGACATGAGAGGACATGAGGCAGAGGTTGCAGAGATGGAAAGGGACACTGGAACTCCAAGGAAACTGGGGAAGGGTGGGTGAGGACGACATCAAAAACCCTTTCGTTCCCTGGGGACGAGGGATTGAGCATAGATACTGAGTGTACACTGTACACCAGGCACCATGCCATGTACTTTCCCAGACAAGATGTCATTTGAACCTCAAAAATCCCCCATAAAGTGTTTGCACCACTTTTTCCTCGATGGAGATCTGAGAGCCCAAGAGGCAAAGGACTGGGACTTCAACCCAGACTCCCAAGCCTGTCTTCTTTCCACGGCAGCCCAATGCAAAGGGAGCAGCGACTCTTACCTCTTGCTGGTGGTTTCAGGAGTAGAGGAGAGAGTCCGGAGGGAAGCAGGAGTGGTAGGTGTGAGAGCTGTTGAACAAACGAGGAAATGCTTTTGAATAAGGTCTCTGGAGGAAAGCTGGCTGAAGAGACGTGAGAGCCGGAGGCAGGAAGTGGGGCAGGGCTGCTAGGATGCACAACAGTCCATAGAGGCTGCTTTCATCCACCTCAGCCCATCCTGATGGCCTGCTGGGAGTCAGCCTTCTCTGCCCTGCCTCTGGGGTTCTGGCCATGGTCAGGAATTGCCCTAGGGTAGCCCTGGGCTGCTGCAGCACCTGTAAAACAGGCCGATGGTGATAAGCTTGGGACTGAGCAGAAATCAGGGCTGCATATGAATTTTCATAAGCCCTAAGTACTTTAGCTTTAGTGGGCCCCTTCCTGCAAAAACGGTATTAAAATTGTATTATATGACTGCATTGATATAATGACAAAAGTTGTCCAGACTGTACCAATTATCGTATATTGTTATTATATTCATTTTTTCTTCCAATATTAAAATAAATTAAAATTAAAACACTTCTGTGAACCCTAGGTGTTGGGCCTACTATGTCTAATGATGATAAATCAGCCCTGGCAGAGGCCAGCACAGAGACTGCAAAAGAGTGAAAACTTTCCTGCCCAGGGGAGAGAGGCACTAAGGCCTGGGCAGCTGGAAGTCTGTCTCTCCACTCAGCACAGCTCACACTTGTGACCACAGCAACACTTGCTGCCTCCCTTGATGGAGTGAGTATGGAGACTCCTCATTTCTCAACTCCACCGCAGCCAAACCTTCTAGTCCAGAGAGGCAAGCGGGTTCCTGCTAGACCCTCTAACTGGCTCTTATGACATTGGACAAGCTTATCACTGTCAAATGAGAGCCATTTATGGCACAGGGCTACTGACTGGGAAAGGATGGAGCAAGGCTTCAGGCGGCTCTAGGGAGAGAGAGCCCCAGGGCTCCCAGACTCCTTTCTTCTCAGGGGAAGAAGAAGAGTTGGGCCCAGCCTGAGGCTGGCCTCCTTTCAATCAGCACCCCCGGGGTGGGAGTGGAGAGATAGGCAGCTGAATCTGTGGCTCCACTTTGTCCATAGAGTGGAACACATTGTTCAGGTCACAGAAAAACACCAGAATAAATAACAGCTGCTTGTGTAGGCGCAGGAAATTGCCATGTCCTGGCTTGTGACAACTTTATGACGAGGGGAAGCAGAGGAGGTAGAGATGGGGAATGTGATAGGGGGTAAGAGGGCAAGGTGCTAAGGAGGGAGGCAGGGCACTGGGCCCAGGAAAAGGAGGAGGAATCACAAATAAAAACTCTCCAAGTGGTTGATACAGTTCTCCCACCTGTTTTCTCATTAGATACTCACAAAACCTTGCAGGTGGGTAGACTTTTGAATTCCCCATTTAGAGTACAGAAACAGGCTCCAAGCGGTGAAGGAAGGATCTTGCTTAATGTTACACTCAGCTAGTTAGCAATGAAGCTAGATTTAAGCAAATTAGGTCTGTGTGACTTGAAAGTATTGGGTGGGTGGGAAAAGACCAGTCAGTGAGGTGATGGTGGAGAGGTCAGAGGTGAGTGAGATGAGAGTGCCTTTTCTCATGGTTTCACCCATCTTGGGAGCCAGGTCAGTCTCTGCACTGCCTCCAAAAAAGTGCACTTGATTTATTTCCAAAAGACCCTGGGATGGGTATCAGCATAATAGCTAACATTTATTTAGTGCCGACAATATACCAATCACTGCTTACCAATTTTACATGCCTTTCCTCCTCTAATGCAGGGGACCCCAACAGTAGGGGTCCATGGCCTGTTAGGAACTGGGCCACACAGCAGGAGGTGAGCAGTGAGTGAGCATTACCGACTTAGCTCTGCCTCCTGTCAGATCAGTGGTGGCATTAGATTCCCATAGGAGCACGAACTCTATTGTGAACTACGTATGCGAGGGATCTAGGTTGCACGTTCGTTATGTGAATCTAATGCCTGATGATCTCCTGAAGTGGATCAGTTTCATCCTGAAACCACCCCTCTTTCTCCCACCTCCAGGCCTCATCTGTGGAAAAATGATCTTCCAAGAAACTTGTCCCTGGTGCCAAAAAGGTTTGGGGACCACTGCTCTAACACTTACTGTGCACTTATTATGCCAGGCATAGATTGAGTGTGCCTTATATTCGTCAGCTTGTTTCCTTTTGCAACAACCCTGTTATTAACACAGTCATGTACCACATATCAACATTTCAGTCAATGATGGACCTCATATGTGATGGTGGTCCCATAAGATTACAATACCATATTTATACTGTACCTTTTCTATGTTTAGATGTTTAGATATACCGTGTTACAGTTGCCTGTAGTATTCAGTACACATGCTGTGTAGGTTTGTAGCCTAGGAGCAACAGGCTATACCACAGGGCCTAGATATATAGTAAGCTATCTAGGTTTGTGTATGTACACTCCCTGTTGTTCACATGATGACAAAATCGCCTAATGACACATTTCTCAGAAAGTATCCCTGTGGTTAAGTGATACGTGATTGTACTTCCATTTTATGGATGAGAAAAACTGAAACCCATAGAGATGAGGGGACCTACCTTCACAGAGCTAGCAAATGAGGGAGGCTGCATTTGAAGCTTGGTCTGGCAGACTCCAAAGACCAAACAAAGATTGGGATTGGGCAGGATGCTGGGCATTGGAACCAGCGGGATAAACTCAACAGAGTTAGAGGAACTGAAAATGGAGCATAGTCAGAGACATAGCAACAAAAGACTGAACTTAGTCTTCACCCAGAGGTTGTTGAGAAGTGGTTTTCCATGTCCATGGAGGAAAGAGAAAAGGTAGGTTTAGGGAGCCGCTGGAGAAATTGACATAAACATTAGGAAGAACTTCCTTATTCTGTGGATCACTAAAGCACTAACTTATCTGGCAGCATCTTGCTTGAAGGCAAGGAGCTGTCTAAAATAACTCCCATAAGGCCAGGAGGTAGCGCCAGAATTTGGGGAGAACATGCAAAGACTCAAATTCCCTGGCAAACAGCAGTGCTGAGCTCCTCTTCTAGGGAACAGTCCATGGGTACAGGTGCCCAGGTTTAAAAACCCTGGTCTAACTTAAATCCTGCCAGTTGCAGTTGAAGTTAACTGGCCAAGACCAATAGGACCAAGGTCCCTCAAGTCAGGGATTGAAGGTGAGAAGGCAAAAGAAGAAGAAACAAGGAATATAAGGAACTATGTACACTACAGCCATATTCACAGAGCTCTGAAGGAGAGGCCCTCACTGCCAGTTCAGCTTGGGCATCTGGATGCAGAGAGACAAGGCAGGCATGTAGCTGAGAAAATTGTTCAGCAGGCACTCAGAGGGTGGCAAGCAGGCAGATAGGACTGAGCTCCCTCCAGGGGCTCAACATTATGTCAGCCATGCCAATGAGACAAAATATCGAAGAATCATTTCTCACTGCCACATGGCCCTTTACACCCAACCGAGCATCGCTCTGTTTATTGGCTTACATGGGCTTCCCGAATGCTCCATGAGAGGCAAGATGAAGGTTCTTCTCTCTTCTCTAGGGCACTAGGAAAAATACTTATCTGAGAATCAGGAGCCATGGGATCTTGTCTCAACTCTGTTGCTTGTGAACTCTAAGAGCAAAATCCCCCACCCTGCTCTTCCCCAAAGTCCATCCAGTGGAAGTGGAGACATGGTCTAGGGAGTGGAACTAGGGCCAGTTGTCCACATCCCACATCAGTCCCAGGGGGTGGACTTGGGGACTTCTTGGCCCCTGTTGTCTAGGAGGAAAGCCCCATCCCTGTCCTGTGTGCAAGTAGGCCTATGCATACACACACCTACCCATAGACATGTGCACCATATATGCATGCCCATGTGTGCACAGAGGAGCACATACAGAGACAGGCACAGAGCTCAGATCCTTTGCTCCCTGGCTGGAGCAAATGTGAGGAGAAGAGAAGAGAGGACAGGGTGAAGAAATCACAGAAAGTACAAGGAATTCAGCCCCAGTAAGGGGTCCAGCAGCAGCTGGATGAGATTATTATTGTCCAGCAACCTGTGAGAAGACTACTCAGCAAAGAGGGAACAGCAGGTGGGAACTACCCAGGCAAGAGCCATAGCTCTGTGATGGGGAGTGACCAGAGGTATGGTCTCCAATCTGCTTTTCCCCAGACTCTTGCCCTCATCCTGGACAGCCTTCAGGAAGGTGTCACAGAGTTGCCCCAACAATGGGGCCAAAAAGTTTGTGAACATCCAAGGTAAAGTCTCTTTTCAAGGATGGGCCTTGCCAGCCCTTCAACCTTGCATTATTCTCATTTATCCAAACACAAAGGTTGACTCCCAGCAACTGCTGTGTGAATTGGTCTCACTGTTTTACCATTTACTGAGTAATCAGGCTGCATGACCAAGGTTAAAAGTCGTGTAAGTACCCCTGACAGAAGAGACCAGTGCATGAGTCAAAGTGGTGAGAACGGACAACATGTTCATCAAGCTCTAGTGGCACAGTGTTTACCTACAGCAAGACAGAGAATGTGTGCACGAGATCCAGGCTCTGGATTAGTACCTCATACAAGGGCTTCAGGTTCAAAAGAGCGCCCCCTTGCCCTTCTACCCTTTCTACCATATGAGGACGTGGGCTGGTTCCTCCCCTTGGGAGGATGCAGCAGTGAGACGCCATCTTGGAAGCAGAGAGCAGCCCTCGCCAGACACCAGTCTTGCTGGCACTTGATCTTGTATTGCTCAGCCTCCAAAACTGTGAGAAATAAATTTTTATTATTTATACATTCCCCAGTCTGTAGTATTTTGTTATGGCAACACAAATGGACTAAGATGCTCAGAGTCCCTTTCTTGACTCCCCTTTGTCTCCACTGCACCCCCAGAGGGAAAGAAGTCACTCACAGCCACTCCATGCAGGAAAGGTCTTGAAAGAGCTGTGGAGTCAGTGAGCAGATGGAGTTGTGGAAGCTGCGGGAGCAGAAAGGCCCAAAAGGAAAGAGCAGAGTTAGGGGCATGGACAGGGCTGGGCCTGGAGTTTACCCGGGCAGTGGGTGTTCTGGAGACTCCAGGAGGACTGGCTTGAGTGGAAAAGCAACCTCTGAAGAGTGAATTTAACTTAAGAGAGAAACACACGGTAAATTTCCAGTTAGTCATGAAAGGCACAGACCTCTTTCTCTGGTGAGTCCTTCTGTGAAACATTTGTTTTTGTAAAAGTTCCCTTTGCCTTAAAGTGTCTGCTCCTTGGCGAGCAGGTCTATGCAAACCTAAGCCCAAAGGCCAAGGAAGCTAAGAGGCTGATAAATTCAGTTTCTCAGAAATAAATATTTAATAGGGACTGAAGAACAGAAGCTATGTCTCAGACAGCTGTGAGTTGAGATGCTAGATGCCCCACCCACACACACTTCTTATTGTTACTGTTGCCCCCTCAGCCTCGGGGCTCATATACCATAGGAAAATGGTAAGTGTGCTTCAAATGGATATGTAGGACAATTGCTTCAGGGCAGGATTTATGGTAAGTACAATAACATCAGGGTTGTTTTGACTTAAGCAAAGATTTGGTAAGTACATGCTCTTACATCAGGAACAGAAGATAAAATAGAAATGTCAGAGGCATTCCTGGAACCGGGGTTAGTGAGAAGTCAACATGGTGAATTAGACTCCTAGATGAAGTTTCTTTAGCCTCTACAGTGTCCTACTGCCTTCTCACAAGAACAACTCCCCCAAAGGGGCCAGCAAACTCACTGGTGCCCAGGATCGCCAGGCCAGCAGGTGAGAGGGTGGAGACAGTTCTGGCAGCATATTCTCTTGTTGGAGACACAACTCACAGTCATGGTCCTTAGAGCAACAGTGGGGACTAATGCCTTCGTCATCTTTGTTAAGGAAGGACTTGGTAAGATCTGGGGTAGAGAGAGGTGATAGATGTCACTCCAGGCCTGACCAGTGATCTCTGGGACTGGACACAAGTGTAACTCTTGGATACAGGGTCATTTACAACTGGGAGCTGAACAACCCCCAACCAGAGCTGATACCCAGTGGCCAACAGGCATGGGTTCCAAAGAAAATACCAAGGTCACCTCAAACTCCAGTTCTTTCTGGGCTAGGTGCTCATTCTATCAATGGCTATTGGTTCTTTGGTAAATGGCCCCTATCTGTCCTACTCCCCAGCCAAAAAGCTGAGCACTTCCAAGTTTATCTATCCTCCAAACCCTCAGCCTCATCTCTATGCCCCAACCACCAGCCCCAGCCTCCTTCCAGAAAACCTAGCCCTCACGGCTTTCTCAGTTCCCACAAGCCCTCTAAAGCATTGGAAGTGATGGAATGGATTGAATTGTCTAAAGGAAGCTATGAGCACAGAAGGGTGCTGAGGCACCTCCTAGTGTCCCATACTCTCTGGCCCCAGAGAAGCCCAGGACCCAAGAAAAGAACCAGGTCTCCCAAAGCTGTCCTAGGCCCCACTGACTCTCCCACGTTCCAGACTTTCTACCTGGGCCCGCCAGAGACCTCATTTCCTGCTTTCCAGCAAAACACATTGGGCTTCTCCAAGTCAAGTGGGACCTGCACTGGGGGCCTGCAAAGAGGAGGGGGCAGTTAATTAACTTTGGAGGAACTTGGTCAGCTTTTTTCTTGCTGTGAAGCTTGGGTCTGATCATCTGTGGTGTCTAACAGTAAGTGGCAACTGCATCCTTCCAGTTGCACAAGCCAAAAGCCTTGGAGCCATCCTTGACTTCTATTTTTCCCTCATACCACACATCCTACCCGGGTTCTGTTGGTTCACCCTTCAAAATACACCCAGAACATTACCACTCCTTCCACTTCCATTGTTCCTATCTTAGTCCTTGCTAATATCATCTCTCACCTGGATGATTGCAGTGGCCTCTTGACTGACCTCCCTGCTTCCATGCTGGCCTCTCGCAATCCGTGCTGAAAATAGGGGTCAGAAAAATCCTCAGCTCAAAACTTTTCAATGGCTTCTGGTTTCACTTAAGTTCTTATGACTGTCTCCAAGACCCTACCCAACTTCGCCCCTTGCCACCTCTTTGACTACATCTCCTACCACTCTCCTCCCTCATACTGTCAACTTTGGCCACACTAGCTGTTCTTGGGACATGCCAGGCACACTCCTGCCTCAGGGTCTTTGCACTGCCTATCTCCTCATGTAGTTGCACAGCTTGCTCCCTAATCTCTTTAAGGTTCTTAATCAAAAGTCAGTGAGGCTTTTTCCCTGACCATCTATTTAGAATGGCAGCATATACTCCCATCCTTGGCCCCGCATTCCCTATGCCATCTTCCAACTTTATCACTCTCTGGCCTACTATGTAATGTATGTATTTATGATCATTATCTGCATCTCCTGCATTAGAGCAGAAGCCCCACGAGGGCAGGGACTCATGACAAGTTTGGTCTCTGCTGTATCTCCAGCATCTAAAACACAGTGGGTGACACCTAGTACACACTCAGTGAATAAACGTTGAATGAGTCAGCTGGGAAAGCCTTCCAATCATTCTGGGAAACTCTACCCCCTCTTCAGTTAGGCTGGTGCCAAGGTGGGAGAATTTCCAACATAGGCCACGAGTCCAACAGGGCAAGGGGCTGTCCCCAACTGAGGCAGGGTCTGGCAATTCATAGGTGTCAGTGTTTGTTCAATGAACAGACACTAGGGCGAGGTGGTAGACACATATAAGGTGACCAAATACTGGCTTCTCCTTAGTGGTCCAATGTTTGCATTTCAAATGAGTCCCCTGAAGATGCAGTGCTTCAACCCCAAAGATGAAACTGTGTTGATGAAAATTCAAGGCATGCAACAGGCTCTGAGAGCTACTCTTTCGGAACGAGTAGGGCTTTAAGGACCACTTGAGTCACACTCCAGCCCCCAAGCTCACCCTCCCTACCCCAAGTTCCTTTATTCAACAAATATTTATTGAGCACTTATTATATGCCAGGTTCAATGCTGAGTGCCAGGATTTTGCCCTCAAGGAAGCCCATCCAAACCTTACCCTTGGCCTTTCTCTCTAGTTTCTTTCTTTTCTCGATTTCCCAACTCTGAGCATCAGAGCGAAGAAGAAAACAGATTCAGGGAAACAAGAGGTACATCATCCAGGTGGAGGCCGACCAGAGCTAGAACACCCCAGCACCCTCCTGTGGACATGGGTGAGTCAGTCCCCAGGCCTTTACCTCCCAGTTTGACCCCACGGGCAGGGCCCAGTGGAGTATAATAGAACCCTGACACTCCACATGCTGCATGAGGGCCACAGGAGGGCCACCTGGCTTGGAGGTTGGGCCATCTGAGCTTTTTAGCACATTGTTTCTATCAAATTAGGGAGCATTTCTGAATGGGAGGCTGGCCTGGCCCAATCCAAGAGCTCAGCCATTCTTACTGAAGCTATATAGAGTATCTTGCATAATATACAGCAGTTCAATTTCAGGTTCATAGCTTGACACTTAGAACCTAGGCCATTCTAAGAGATACCTGACAAAAGCCTCCATATACTTACTTTTCTCTTTCACTCCTTCTTTCTATATCCCTCTCTTTCTTAAGTTCTTTTTCTCCTTCTTTCTTTCCTACTCTTTCTTTTCCATCTCTCCATCTAGCATTCACTAAGAACTGACAGGCCCAGTCCTGGGCTCTGGGCCCAAAGCTGAATAAAACCCAGACTCTGCTTATAAGGAGCCCAAAATCTCACATAGAAGACAAATATTAAAATAGTTTCAATACACGGTGTTAACTAACAAGTCAGAGATAGGCACAGAGTGTGAGAGGAACACACACCTGAGTCCAGCCTGGAAAGTAAGGGATTGGTAGTGAGTGGGGGAAGCCTGGGTAGGCTTCCTGGAGGAGGCACAGTCTAAAAGTCCTGAAAGGGGCCGGAGATAGTGGCTCATGTCTGTAATCCCAGCAGTTTGGCAGACTGAGGGAGGAGGATTGCTTGAGCCCAGGACTTTGAGAACAGCCTGGGCAACAGAGCAATACCCTGTCTCTACCAAAAAATACAAAAATCAGCCAGGCATGGTAGCATGTGCCTGTGGTCCCCACTACTAGGGACACTGAGGTGGAAGGATCAATTGAGACTGGAGTTCAAGGCTGCAGTGAGCTATGATCACACCATAGCCCTCCAACCTGGGCAACAGAGTTAGACTATGTCTCAAAAAATAAAAATAAGTTTAAAAAAAAAAGTATCGAAAGGTCAGTAGTAATGAGCCAGGCAGTGGGGAGAAGCAGGGCAGGCATTCCTGTTGAAGGGACTGCATGAGGGAAGATGAAGAACTGGAGGTATATATGGTGGTACCAGGTCCTAAAGGGTCGCATATAGCATATCAAGTCAGTGTTTCCCAAACAGGGTCTTGGTGAAGGCTAATGTTCTAGGAGAAAGAGAAGATGCAGGAGGGTCTGGTGTCAAAGAACTGGGGCAACAAGTTTACGATCGACCTCCTTCTTGGTGAACCCCAGTGCACATTAGCATAGTAAAGATGCTAATATGTCCTGAAATCAAGACACCTGTTTTACTTTGTTGAGCCCAGCACTACCCTAACTTATTCGCCCTGCGAACTCTTTGTCACCAGATCCCAGTGATCATCCCAGGCCACATAGTTTGAGAAATGTTGCTATAAACATTAGGGACCCAGCAGAAGGATTTAGGCAGGGACTGACGCAGTCGGGACTATGTTTCGCATGCTGTGTGGGTTGTGGACTGGAGAGGGAGAGAGAAGCAGCAGGGAGATGGGGAAAGAGATTACTGCCATTGTCCAGGCAGGAGAAATGAGAGTCCTGCCCATAGCAAGGGTGCCACAAGGATGGGTGGCATGGCATTGGAGCCTGTCTCTTCTTTGAATTGGGCTCAGTCAATGCACCCTGAAGCCTGCCCATATTCCAGAACTGAGCCCCCTTGGTAAGGCCAGTTTCACCCTAGATTGGTCCCTGCACTCTCCCAATCCAGATCTGTTCCAGCTTCCCAGTCCCTGCTTCTCCAACCTGACCATGATGCCAGTACTGGCACCTGAGGAGGTTGAGTTTCTGCCCTCTCTCCACCCTGAAATCTAGAAAGGCTGGGGTTCCACAAAGCCCACAGTCCTCAATTCATTTCTCCCTAATGGATGTGCAGCCTGGGCAGGCCTGCTCCCAGGCTTCCTTCTCTTTTATGAAACATTTTATGACTTCTCACTAGAGAGACTTCATTAGAAAGGCTAGCTAGACTGATGGAAGCAGTGAAATGGAATAGGGAGAAGTCTGGGCTAGAGGAAGGTGCAAATAGCAGCTCTTCTCCCATGAATCAGCCTCATTTCCTCATCTGGGTAAAGTGTGGGGTCAAGGTCATAGGTGGAACCCCCCCTGCCAAGCCATTTCTGTGGGCAATGCTGGTGGGCACCTTTCCTCACATAGGCACATGCAATGTAGACTGAACAAAGGCCGCAGGCCTACAGAGACCTGGGCTGGCCAAAATGCTCATAAAAGGGAACGTGTAGCTAGTGGCCCTCATATATTCACTTAGAGGCATGCTCACACACACAGGTACATGACATTTTGATCTGGCAACTTTGATGCATCCATTTGGACACCAGGAACATTTTGTTCTGATTGCTTTAATGGGGTGGTTTTGACACGAAGAGATTTTTATAGGCCTAAAATTAAACCATGAAACTTTCAGCTTTGAAAAAATGAGTATTACTATCTAGGGCTATTTGAAAAGGACAGCTTCACTTCCCCACTTAACCTCACTCTATTGGTGACCCTGGATGTGATGGAGATTGATGGAGGAGTTTAGGAGTGAGGGGGGCTGTTCAGGGCTGTCACAGGAGCCCATCATCTGATAATAAGAACACGATGATTTTACACTGGAGCACAGTCATCTGGGCATAGTTTGTGGAATGACTCCAGCAGAATGGTCCTAAAAATGTTCTTGGTGTTGTGCATGGAGACCCAGGGCACAAAGGCATGTATCTAGACCATGGCACAAAGACACACAGGTGCACGTGTACAACCGTGCAGGAGTCTCTAGCATACATCCCTTCCCTGTCTCATTTAATGGCTGTGTAACCCTGGTTGTTGGGGTATCCTGGTGACTCAGCCTCTGCTGGAATCTGGCTGTGTAGTAGGCTCACCAGTCACAGAGCAAGGGCAAAGGCCTGCAGGCATTCACAGCCCTGCAAAATTCAGGATGAGGTTGCGCGCATAGATTCAATCCTGTAATCCCAACACTTTGCAAGGCTGAAGTGGGAGGATCATTTGAGCCCAGGAGTTCAAGACCAGCCTAGGCAACATAGCAAGACCTTGTCTCTACAAAACGATAAATAAATAAAAATTAGCTGGGCACAGTGGCACACACATGTGATCCCAGCTACTTGGGAGGCTGAGGTGGGAGGATCACTTAAGCCCAGAAGATCACTTGAGACCAGGAGGTTGAGGCTGCAGTGAGCCGTGATCCTGCCACTGCATTCCAGCCTGGATGACACCCTATCTCAAAAACAAACAAACAAACAAACAAAAAACAAGAGATGGGATGAACTGCTTGTCTGGGAGTTGGGGGTACTGATCTTGCAAGAGGTTCCTAGAGTTGGGCAGGAAAGAGTGCTGAAGACCTGGGCCTGCGCCCAGCCACTGACCACCCAGGGCTGAGTCACATGTGGCAGTCAGCCCCACAGGCAGGGGCAACCGGGCATATGTGGGGCTAGATGGTAGGCTGGCACTGTTTTGTGTGTCCTCTGCATGGCCCTGGGAGTGTCTTTGTCTTCAGGAACTTGCCATGTAATGGAAGAAGGCAGCCTCACTGGGACGGGAAGGGATGGAGCCTGGTCCTCCAGCTCCGTTCTGTGGTCAGCCTACCCTGAAGATGCCATCTGCTGGCAGCTGTAGAGGAGAAGGAGATGGGAGGGCAGTGGTCTCCAGGCTGAAATGAAGTGTTGGCCCAGACAGCTCTCCAGGCTGGGCCTTCTTAACCGACCCCTTTGAGAGGGGATGGGGCTAGGGGTGCACATTCCCCCCTCATTCAGATCAGGCCCTGCCAGTTTATGTGGAGAGGGGACTTCTTGCCAGAGCTCAAAAGTCTTTGCACAAGACCCTTCCACAGCTCCTCTTGTTTTTCCTGGGTCATGGGCTCCCACAAGCCAGGTTGGCTCTGTAGCTGGAGGAGATTGGACTGGCACAGAGCACTGTCTCTCATTTACACTCCATTTCCCCCAACACACACACACACACACACACACACACACACACACACACATACACACACACACCCACCACTGATTCAACCAGAACCTTCTTCTGTTTTCAAGGGAGTGTGTCACTACCCCCAGCCTCCCATGCCTGTGGGAACTCTGCTGAGGGGAGGCTGACCACTGTGCTTCTCAGTCTTCTTTTCTCAGAGGCTTTGATAGCTTTTTCTACCCAGCCATCTGCCACTTCCCAGGAGCTTCTACAGGGTCCGGGTACTCTCAGAACTGTCACATTGCCTGAGACCCAAGGGACCTTTCTGAGGCTCTGGGCAGAGCAGCCAAGAGGATCTCCCCAGTGCTGCTGCTAGGGTGGGAGAGACGTAACCCTAAGAGGTTGCAGGAGAGCACAGACCCTAAGGTCAGAGAGGAAAGCTTCCAGATTCTGCCCCCCGACTGCCAATGACCAGTAAGCCACCTCTAGGGGCCATTTAGTGTCTCCTCCGATGGTTGGGCTCAAAAAAAAAAACCAAACCTTCTGTCTCCAGGCAGATGAGCTTGTGTCATTTGTCTTTCATAACTCTGTCAGAAAGTTCTTCCTGATGTCTTATCCAGATTGCTCATGTTATCAATTGAACATTTAGGAAGTATTGCTCAGCACTGGATCTGCCTTCACCCATACTCCAGTGCAAACCAGTCTAGCTCTTCTTGGAAAGCTCTGCTTCCTGAGGGGAGATGGTATTTCAGGCTGCTAGGTAAACACAGAACTAAAAGTGAATATCTCTACGGAGCTCCCTAGATGGCACTGAGAATGGATTTAAAGTAAGATGCAGCAAGGGAGAAAAATAGTAATGATTACAATGACACCAGGTTGTATCATCTAGTAGATATGGGTTTGGCCTCTAGAGGTCAGCTCTTTGGGTTTGAATCCTGTTTCTGTCACTTAGCGCATGATTTGTGGCAAGTTACCTAACCTCTCATGCCTGGATTTCCTCATCTGTAAAATGTGGATGTCAATAATACCATTCACATCATAGGGAAATTGTGAGGATTAAATGAGTTAATATGTAGTTAACAATTAGAACACTGCCTGGTACATAGTGAGAGCTTTCTGTATGTGTGTGTGTGTGTGTGTGTGTGTGTGTGTGTGTGTTGGTTTTATCGTGGTCTTTTTTCTCAGGCTGGATCTAAGCTCTATTGACCAGGCTGGAGTGCAGTGGTACTATCATAATTCCTTGTAGCCTTGAGCTCGTGGGCTCAAGCCATCTTTCCAACTCAGCCTCCCAAGTTGCTAGGACTACAAGTAGGCCACTATGCTTGGCTAAGTTTTTTAAAAACTTTTTTGTAGAGACAAGGTCTTGCTCTCTGGCCCAGGTTGGTCTTGAACCTCTGACCTCAAGTGATCCTCCTTGCCTCGGCGTCCCAAAGTGCTGGGACTATGGGCGTGAGCCACTGCACCTGGCCCACTTTAATAAATAAAAAAGAATAACTATTTTATATCAAGTATTTACTAGACCCCTGGTGCTTTGCATATATTATTTCATTTAATACAACTGCCCTCTGAGGTTGGTACTATACTTATCCCTATTTTATAAACAAAGGAGCTGAGGCCTAGAGAGGTTCAAGAATTTGTCCAAGATCACTCATGTATGAACTGGCAGAACAGGGTTTCAGGTGCAGGCAGTCTGGCCGCAGAGCCCCAATATTTAATCTTTAGGTCATGCTGCCATGTGAGATGGCTGTGCAAATCTTAAGGGCCATTTCCTCTCTCTGTCTTGGGACCAAGGTCAAAGTTGGCCCTTCAAAGGCTGCCTCAGGTCTTTGGAATAAAATCTCACATTCACCTGCCCCTGCCCCTGTGCTGCATTGTCTATCACTACACTCCCTTATATTATTTGTTCCAGCCAGATTTGATTTCTTGCAGTTCCTGGAAGGTTTCATGATGTCATTGTCTTCCTAGACTCTGAATACGCAGGTCCCTCTGCCTGGAATGTCTTTTCCTTTCCTTTTTGGTTGGTTAGCTCCTATCCTCCTTCAGATCTTAAGGCAGACCTCAATTCCTCCAGGAAACTTTCCTTGATCTTCCTCCCCAATCTCAGTCTGTAAGTCTGTAGTTGGTGCCCCTGTGCTTTCCTCACATAGCACTGACATCACTGCATTTTCATCACTGATTTTTGTGGCTGTCTTCTCAACTGACTATGTATCATTGGGAGGTAGGAACCACAATTTCTTCCTCCCAGAGTTTCCAGCATTTAGCCAGGGCCTGGCCCCAGAGGGGTTCAGCCCATGCTTGTTGAGTGAATGACTGGTAATATCAGCTAAGCAGGGCAGAAATGTGGCCCTGGAAAAAGGAGTGCATGCAACCATCCCACCTGGGCCACCCACTGGGAGCAGGAGAGAACATTAGGGAAGACTTTGGCACCCTGGCGTTGGGAAGGCCATCAGAAACCAGAAGCAGAAAAGATCTTGCGCTGTGAAAGGAGAGAAGGATAAAGATTGGGGAAAGAGGTGGCAGGGACGAGAGGGACAAAGGAGAGAAAGAAAGGAAAGAAATGCAAGGACATCTCTCTCTGCTACTGAATACACACACTGTGGGTATGAATGGTGGGATTATTGAGTTGCATTCAATCCAGGAAAGAAGAGAAAAGGGGAAAGAGATAGAGGGGAAGAGAAGGAGAAGAACAGAGTGTTAGAAATACCTTCAAGGCTCATGGTAGCCAGATCTTGCTGAATGTTAAACAACCTGTCTCTTTAATAAGAAATAGCCAGATAAGAAATCTTGGCAAATAGAAGCTAAGAACACTAGGAACAACCTTGCACAAAGAACTATCAACAAATAGGCTGCCTGAAATATTCTGCATTCACAGGTTTGCAAGTCAAAAGACTGGACTGCCTGGCTCTTTCTGAATAGCAGGGCTGAGCAAATGTGCTCTCTGAAGAGGGGGAGAGAGAGGGAGAGAGAGGGAGGGAGGAGGAGGAGGAGAGAGAGAGAGAGAGAGAGAGAGAAAGATTTGGAAAACAGGATCAGAGCTGCTTGCTTGCCAAACCCAAAGCTAAACAATCTTCTGGCAGCTGAAGCTTAAAGAGATCTGGGCCCAAGTCCCCAGGAGATGGTTCTATGAAAGTCATCTTGGAATCTACTGTGGAAATGGCTCTGCCCTTTCTGTGATTCAATGTCTCTTAGGTTCCTAGAATGGTCCAATTCTTCTTGACCACCCTCTACTATATCCACAAGACAACCCCTGAGTGGGGAATGTCCCAGCCCAAGGCCACTCACTGAGATAGTAATAGAGGAAGAGCCAGATTCCAGCATCTGGCTTCAAGGCTTCTTTTGTTCTACTAGGAAAAAACAATTTCTCCCTTGATTAAAAGGTGGGTATGGAGAGGTGGAAACTTTCCTTTATTATGAGTCTACTGTTATCTTACAGCTGGCTGCATTGATGACCCAGCAAGATTTCAGGGCAGGTATTGTTATTTCTTTCTTTATGGACGGACCAATCTACTGAAGCTAGTGATGTACAGTAAATGACTTGCCCAGACCTCAGAAGGGTGGCAGAGCTAGGATCTGAATCCAAGTCTCCTGATTCTAAATCCTGAGACTGCCAAGGTGGAAGGAACTCTATGTCTTGGAAGAAATAAGTGTCCTCGAAGTGTGTTACTCAGGATTCTTCAGAAAAACTGAACCAACAGGATGTACATACAGAAAGAAAGAGATTTATTATAAGGAATTGGTTCTTGGTTCATATGATTATGGAGGCTGAGAAGTCTCAAGATCTGCAGTTGGCAAGCTGGAGGCCCAGGAGAGCTCATATGTAGTTCTAGTCCAAGTACAAAGGCCTGAGAAATAGAAGAGCCCATGGTGTAAGCTCCAGTCTAAAAGCCAGCAGACTTGAGACCTGAGAAGAGCTGAGTTTTCAGTTCAAGTTCCAAAGCAGAATAATATTGTCACCACTTAAGCCTGGCTGCTGTTACTGCAGAAGGATCAGCATTTTCTTGGCTCATTAGCCTAAAATGTGTCACATGCCCACTCTGAAGTCAATCACAGGCCAGGGGTTGTTCTAAGCCTACTCCTCTGCAGTAGGCTTAGAACAATCAGAACCTACCTTTGAAGCACATGACCACGCAGAGGAGGGTGGGTACCTCAACAAAATTGGGGTTCCAATAGGAAAGTGAAAGTCATGAAGTGAGGGATTCCCTAGTTTTCCTACTGTGAATTGAATATAAGCCGGTTGACTAAAGGACACTATTTGCACTTCGTGCTGGTATTGGTTATCAAGCTAAGCTCTGAACGTATAGAAAATGTGTTCCTGTGCAGCAGAGACTAGATCTGAGCAGATGGCTACTCAGGTGGCATGCCTCATGTAGAAATGGGCAGCTGTGATCTCTCGTGATTTTTTTAAAGGTGAAATTCACATAACATACAATTAACCATTTTAAAGTGTATAATTGAGTGGCATTTAGTGCATTCACAATGTTGTACAACCACCACCTTTCTCCAGTTTCAAAATTTTTCCATCACCCCAGAAGGACACCCTATGTCCATTAAGCAGTCACTCCCCATTCCCTTCTCCCCCAATTCCCTGGAAGCCACTAATCTGTTTTCTGTCCCTAGAATTTGCCTATTCTGAATATTTTATATAAATGGAATCATATAATATATGGCTCTTTGTGTTTGGTTACTTTCACTTAATGTTTTTGAGGTTCATCCAGGTTATAGTGTGTATCAGTACTTCATGCCGCTTTTATGATTCAATAATATTTCACTGTATGGTTATACCACTAGTTTATCCATTCATCCATTGATAGACATTTGAGTTGTTTCCACCTTTTGTTTATTGTGAATGGTCCTGCTATGAACAAGTACTTGTTTGAGTACCTGTTTTAATTCTTTAGTGCACATACCTAGGAATGAAATTGCGGGCTCATATGGTAATTCTATGTGTAACTTTTTTTTTTTTTTTTTTTGAGACAGAGTCTCACTCTGTCACCCAAGCTGGAGTGCATTGGCACGATCTCGGCTCACTGCAACTTCTACCTCCCAGGTTCAAGCAATTCTCCTGCCACAGCATCCTGAGTAGCTGGGATTACAGGCACCGGCCACCACTCCTGGATACTTTTTGTATTTTTAATAGAGATGGAGTTTTGCCATGTTGGCCAGGCTAGTCTCAAACTCCTGACCTCAAGTGATCTGCCCATCTTGGCCTCCCAAAGTGCTGGGTTTACAGGTGTGAGCCACCTCACTTGGCTTTGTTTAACTTTTTGAGGTCCCACCAAAGTGTTTTCCGCAGTGGCTATACCATTTTACATTCCCACAAGCCACGTACAAGCATTCCTGTTTCTCCACATCCTTGTCAACACTTGTTATTTTCCTTTTTTATTATTATAGCCATCCTAGCAGGTGTGGAGTTGTATCTCTCATTGTGGCTTTGAGTTGCATTTCCTTAATGATCTATTATGTTGAACATCTTTTCATATGCTTATTGGGTATTTGTATAGCTTCTTTAGAGAAATGTCTATTGAAGTCCTTTGCCTAGTTTTGAATTGGTTTGACTTTTTGTTGTTGAATTATAAGAGTTCTTCATACATGTTCTGGATGCTAAATCTTTATCAAATATATGACTCACAAATATTTTCTGATTCTGTAGGTTGTCTGTTTACTTACACAATGGTGCGCTTTGATGTACAAAAGTTAATTTGGATGAAGGGCAATTTATATATTTTTCTTTTTAAGATGGAGTCTCCCTCTGTCACCCGGGCTGGAGTGCAGTGGAGTGATCTTGGCTCACTGCAACCTCCACCTCCCAGGTTCAAGTGATTCTCCTGCCTCAGCCTCCTGAGTAGCTGGGATTACAGGAGCGCACCACCATGCCTGGCTAATTTTTGTAGTTTTAGTAGAGACGGAAATTCTCTATGTTGGTCAGCCTGATCTCGAACTCCTGACCTTGTGATCTGCCTGCTTCAGCCTCCCAAAGTGCTGGGATTACAGGCGTGAGCCACTGCGCCTGGCCTATAGTTTTCTTTTGTTGCTCGTGCTTTCTTGTGCCAAATCTAAGAACTGTTTGCCAAATCTGAGCTCATGAAGATATGCCCCTATGGGTTCGCCTAATAGTTTTAGCTCTTTTTTTTTAATTCAAACAGAGTCTTGCTCTGTCACCCAGGCTGGAGTGCAGTGGTGCAATTTCAGCTCACTACAGCCTGGACCTCCTGGGCTCATCCTCCTGAGTAGCTGGGACTACAGGTGCGTGCTACCACGCCCGGTAATGTTTCTGGGTTTTTTTGTTTGTTTGTTTTTTGTTTTTTGTTTTGTTTTGTTTTGTTTTGTTTTTTTTGTAGAGATGGGGCCTCACTATGTTGCTCAGGCTGACCTCAAACTGCTGGCCTCAAGTGATCCTCCTGCCTTGGCCTTCCAAAATGTTGGGATTATAGGTGTGAGCCACCAAGTAATATAGATCTTATATTTGGGCTGTTGAATCATTTTGAGTTAATATTTGCATCTGCAGTGAAGTAGAAGGCAAAATTTTTTTGCATGTGGTTATCCAGTTTTCCTGGCACCATTTGTTGAAGCGATTCCTATGATTTGTTTTGATGGTTTAGAGACTCATTGATCTTGGTCTGATTTTCTGTGCTGCTCACGTTTTAGCTGTGTGATCTCAGATAAAGCCCTTTACCTCTTTGAGTTGCAGTTGCCTCATCTGCAAGATGGAGACAATAACAATATATCTGGCAGGGTTGTTGTGAGGATTCTGGGAGGCTAGCTGGACATGGAAGGGTTGTCTTCTCTCTTTTCCGTTAGCTACAAATAGTAACTCCTCTTAGCTTATGCAAAGCCCAAAAACAAACGTAAGGGAACATTATCATAATCATTATTTTTTATATTCTGTCTATGTCTCACTCCTTCCTGGAGTTAGGGAGGCAAATTAGATGCATTGATCTAAAAGGCCACCTGCTCCCCGCACCCCCCGCCCCCGCCATGTTGGAGGAATTATTAACAATGGAGATAATTAATTGCATCTTGATAAAGATAAGCCCTTACAATTGGTCTAAGAACCTTAGAAACGCTGGTCTTCAAGGAAACCCTGCTTCTCTAATACTCCCTGGCCCCAAAGCCTCCAAATTCTCCATCTTTCAGGACACACAAATGGCCCATTGGCCCACACAGAGCAATGAGCTCTTGCTTTCTTTTCTGTTTTCTCTCCCTACTCTTTTCTTATTTTCTTTGGTCTAAGTAACGTTTGAGTGTTTCTCTTGGGCTTTTGTAAAGTACTTTGCTATGACTTATCTCAAGTGTTTCTCATAATAAGCTTTGGAGCTCTATACAGCAATTCCCCTCCCTTCAACCACAGACAATCTGACTGCTCAAGACTCCATGGTTCTGGAAAAGGGAAGTGACCTACCCAAGCTCATAGTGCTAGCAAGTGGGGGGATAAGACTGAGGACCTCTTGACTCCAAGCCCAGTGCTCTCTACACTTCAACAAGAGGCCAGATCCTCTCCCTACCCCAGGGTCCTCTCCTGCCCACTCATAGGCTTAGAAGCCATAGTCCCCATGCTATGGAATTTAGGGCTGAAAGGGGGTTTGCTCACAGACCATCTAGGGTAGTGACTCCCAACTCTGCCTATGCATTGGAATCACCTGGAAAACTTTAAAAATACCGATGTCTGGGTCCCACCCCCAGAGACTCTGATGTCATTGGTCTGGGCTGTGGCCTGGGCTTCTAGGGATGTCAAAGCTCCACAGGTAATTCTAATATGCAGCCAGGATTGTGGACTTTTGATCCAGCATTTCCCAAACTTTGCTGATGATACGGATCCTCTGAGACACTTGCTAAACATACCTGCTTCTGGGTTCCATTTCAGAAGTTCCAGGGACAGGCTTGGGATGCTGTGCTTTTCACAGCACCCTCAGAGATGTTTGAGAATCAAAGGACTTTCCTAATCTGCATCTTCTGTCAGTTTCACAATAGCCCTGGGAGGGAACAGGGGACAGCTTACCAGCTCCACTTGACAACTGAGGCTCTGGGAGCTTAGCAATTTGTTCACGGATGCCCAGTGAATACTGTAGCCAGAGTCAGAACTTGACTGCAACACATCACAGGAGGGGCATCTCCACACACCCTGAATTCTTACGGAGTTCAGCCTGGGGTGCTTCAGGACAAGTTTGATTTTTTCCCTAACTCTTGCCTTGCTTCAGTCTCTAGTACAGCAAAGTTTCTCCCAGAGAAACACTAGTCTTCAAGGAAATCCTGGTTCTCTAATACCCTCACCAAATTCCCCCTTCTTCAGGACATACAAATGGCCCATTGGTCCACACAGTGGTGAACTCTTTCTTTCCTCTTTTCTCTTCCTCCCTCTTTCTTTCCTTTCTTTCTTCTCCTTCCCTCCTTCTCTTCCCTCCTTCCTTTTTTCTTCCCACCCGTCCAGGCCATCTAAGTAGACTGGAAATGGAGAAGTAGAAGTTTGGGGTGAGGGAGGCCCGATCTGGTGAAAATGATGCTTAGTTTCAGGAAGCCTGAATTCTAGGCCTCAGACAGACATGGCCCAAGCTCCTGTTCTGTCACTGACTGTGCGAGACTGAGGCAAGTCTCTTCTCTCTTCTGAGCCTCAGTTTTCTTTCATCTGTAACGTGAAAATGTTGGAACACATCTGTGGTTTCTATACCTAAATAATAATAATAATAATAGTAATAATCCTACGTTAAACTGAAAGCTAACAGAAAAAAATATCTGAAACAAAAAGCAGACCAGCTCAGGGTGGGGTGTCAGCTCAACCAGCCTGCCCCTCAACAGCTGCCCCTGAAGTATATCCTTCCAACCCTGGAGCTCCACATATTCATTTACTCAAAAAATTTTTGAAAGGCTTCTATGGCTAGCCTTCAAGTTGATGCTTGGCAGTTCTCTGTGGCAGAGGATATTAAAGGGATGTGTTATAGCTTCAGTCACTGGGACTTGTACCTCTGGTTCTGTGTCTCTGATGTCCCCCTATGGGGCCACACCCCAGTACCCACCCAGCACCTTGAGCCTGGCCCCTTTCTCTTCCCTCATCCTCATCCCTGATTCCCAACCCACCTCCACACCCAATTTCTTGCTTATCTGCCCAATATTGTCTTTTCCAAGGCAGGAAGGAAAAAGCTAGATTGTGGGAGGGGGCAAACCCCTATCTCAACCTTCTTCTCCTGTATTTTGGCTCAGGTCATGGCGGCGGAGGGTGTTAGTTGCTAAAAAAGGGGGAAAGGACAGTGTCCCCCAGGCCTGAGACTTCATCTACACTTGTTTGTTGAAGCTTTGAGTATCTGCCTGTTGCCCAATAAACTTCCCAGCGTGGAATCCAGGGCAAACTGCTCTGTGAGGGGCCCCTAGCCGTAGCTCCTCTACCCACAGCATGCACCACACACACATACAAACACACACAGCTTGTTCAGAGGCTCATGGCTGGGAGTAAGAGGAGTGGGAGAAGGAGGAGGAGGAAGAGGAAGAAGAGGAAAAGGGAGTTACCCAGTTGCTGTGAACTCTACTCCTAAGTCCAGTCAGAAAGAGGCCTGTCCCTGGCCCTTCTGAGGTGGAGTCCAAAAACTGGTAGCTTTAACAAGTGTCCCAGGGAATTGGCATTATTAGTGATGTTTGGGAAACACTGCATCAGAGGCCCTTGGCTTTGGCTGCACATTAGAATTTCCTGGGGAACTTTGAAATCCCCAGATGTCCAAGCCGCAGCCCAGATCCCTTAGACACCAGAGTTTCAGGGGGTGGGACCCAGGCATCACAGTACTTTTAAAGTTTTCCAGCTGATTCCAATCGATAGGCAGAGTTGAGAGTCACTACCATAGATGGTCTGTGAACAAACCTCCTTCCAGTCCTAAATTTCCATGGCATAAAGACTATGACTGTCAAAGCGGCAGGTAGGCAGGGAGAGGACAATGGGAGGTGAGAGGAGCCCACCTCTTAGGGAAGGTGGCATGGAAGTAGAGAAAGCATGGAAGTGTTTGGTCACCTGCCAAGAGGATGGAGAAGGAGAAGTCCCATATTCAGCTGGAAGGCCAAGAGCTACAGGAGCCAATGACCTGGATAAGGTCCCCATGGGAACTAAAGGCTGGTGTAGAAGCCTCATGGTCCTTGGCTCTGGGCTCCTTCCCCTGGAGCTCTCAACCCTTCATGGACGTCGCACTCTGACAGTAACTTCCATTCCACTTCTCAAGCAGACAGGGATATGGCAGAGGGAGGAGGCCTGCTGAGGTTAACCTCTTCCTAAACACCACATGTACTAATTCCACTTCCAAAAGCATCCATAGCTTCCCTTCACCTTCAAAACAAAGCTCGTACTTCTCAGACTGGAATGACAGGCCCTTTGCCATCTGGTTTCTGCCCATCTTTCCAGCCTCTTCTGTCACCATCTCTCCCTCCCCACTGTTGGCAGAGCTCATGGTGTATTCTGCCTGGGATGCCCTTCTACCCCAGGCACTGCCTGGAAAGCACCTACTCTTCTTTTGAGACCAGGACAAACGTCACCTCCTCTGGGCAGCTTTCTCTGATGCCCACCTCCCTTACTTCAGGTAGAGCTGATTAGGCGCTTCTTCCTGGCTGCTTCCCCAATCCCACCTTCAGCACTCCATGCATCAGTGTCTTGTCAAGCCATATGGGACCCCCAAGACAAAAGGAAGTCAGTAATACCCATCCTGCCTTTATGTACAATTCTGATATATAGTTTATTATGGATTTTCTACATTTATTCTGATGTTTTAATAGTGCATTAAGGTATTCTTTACCTTAATTACTGAGGTTTTTGGTGCCCCCTTAAATTTTTGCCCAAGGAAAAGGCCTCACCCTAGTCTAGGCCCTGTAATATTCTGTCTCCCTTAGCACCATGGCTGCCTCCTTCACTCACTTCATTCATGTTTCAGCTCAAACATCACTGCAACCCAGAAACAGACTCACAGGTCAGCTAACTACAGCGAAGGCTGTTGCTGTCATTTAGTATAGAAAAGGGTGATCTTTTCAGTAAGTGGTAAGAACAATTGGCTGCCTGCATGGGAAAAACAATGACCCTTATCTTCTGCCTTGCATCACATACAAACATTAATTTCAATTGGATCATAGACCTAAATATGAAAGATAAAACACGTTCTGGGAAACAAAAAGCCAGGAGGATGTATTCATGACTTTCAGGTGGGCAAAGATTTTTTAAACAGGATATAAAAGCACTAACCATAAAGGAAAAGATGGATAAATTAGACTCTACTAAATTTAAGAACTTCTCTTTATCAAAATGAATTAAGAGAATAAAAAAGTAACTGCACTCGGCAAAAATATTTGAGATATAGATATCCAAAAAAGAGCACTGCCTGCCTGTCTGGGTTGTGGAAGTGATGGCTGCCAACTGAGCTTGCTGCTTTCTTGCTACTGCTTGGGCTTCCTGGCTACCTACCCAATGGTGAGGGCGGCCCAGCTGTGTATGGTCAGTCAGATAACCCCTGTCTCCTACCACGAATCTCTGGCCCCTAGCAGCATGGAGCAGATAGCAGCAGCAGCAGAAGCAGGCAAGGAGGGAGATGGTGGCAGGGCTGTAGGCCCGTGTGGTTGGCAGTAGAATGGGGTATACAAAACTAGGATATGCCAGAAATATAGAACCACAGTTGATCATCCTTTCCTGTATCACTGCTAAGGAGCCCGCAAAAGTGGCTGATCAATCTCAAAGGAGGGTGATGAAAGGTGTTGATGACCAAGACTTCTTCATTGGCGATGAAGCAGTAGAAAAAACCTACATATGCAAAAAAGTGATCAATCCACCATGGTATAGTTGAAGTTGGACTTGACGAAAAGATTTATGGAGGAAGTGATCCTAAATATTTAAGGGCAGAAACTGAAGACCATTGTTTTATTTTGTCTGAACCTCGACTTAATACTCCAGAAAACAGGGAATATACTGCTGAAGTAATATTTGAGTCCTTCAATGTTCCAGGCTTGTACATTGCTGTGCATGCTGTTCTTGCTTTAGCTGCATCTTGGACCTCCAGACAAGTAGGAGGACAGACATTTACTGCTACAGTAATAGACAGTGGAGATGGTGTCACTCATGTCTTTGCTATGGCTGAAGGGTATTTGATTGGCAGCTGTATTAAACACATTCCAGTCCCAGGACGAGATGTAACACATTTTATTCTGCAACTGCTGAGAGGCCGAGAAGTAGAAATCCCTCAAAAACAATCCCTGGAAACTGCTAAGACAATAAAGGAGCACTATAGTTATGTCTGCCCAGATTTAGTAAAAGAATTTAACAAGTATGATGCAGATAGGTCAAAATGGATTAAACAGTATACCAGAATCAATGCTATCTCAAAGAAAGAATTTTCCTTTGGTGTTTTTTCTGAGATTTTTGGGATTTGAAATCTTTTATTCATCCAGAGTTTGCCAATCCAGACTTTACATAACCTATCTCAGAAGTTGCAGATGAAGTAATTCAGAATTGTCCTATTGATGTCAGATGGCCTGTCTATAAGAATATGGTCCTCTCTGTAGGTTCAACCATGTTCAGCGACTTTGGATATCACTTGCAAAGAGATTTGAAAAGAACCGTATGTAGTAGCCTGGCTTAAATTAAGTAAGGAATTGAGTGGCAGTAGATTGAAGCCAAAATCTATTGATGTACAAGTCATTACACACCATATGCAGCCATATGCAGTTTGGTTTGGAGGATCAATGCTGACTTCCACGCCAGAGTTCTACCAAGTATGCCATACTAAAAGTGATTATGAAGAAATTGGACCTAGCATTTTCCGTCACAATCCGGTGTTTGGAGTCATGTCATAAAAATGACTTCATAGTTATTGGGGTTAGGGAGGTGGAGAAGAGATAACCTTTCTCATTACGTTTTGTCTGGATGGCTGGTTTTGAGGTTTTAAACATGACTTGAAATAGTAAGACAAAACATGATTATACAGGAATATTTTAATAAGTGTATCAACATGCAAATGTAGAAGAGAATGAAAGTGATTCTATTTTTTTTAGATTGAATATTTGAATCTTATGTGTAACAAAAGAAGTGGGTTTTAGTTCTTTCTATGCCCTGGTGTTTTGTATGTTAATGAATTATCCAAGATTTGATGGGATTTATCAGTGTGTATTATCAGTGTGTAGATAGCTCTATAATGATTTAATTGTACACTTCTAAGTGTGCAATGCAAGAGCTTGTTTATATTTCATACTTTTTATACTTTGAGGATAAAAAGTCAAAGAAAAATTGTGTTTGAGAGAAAAATCATGAACAAGTAAAGGATAAATTTAAAAAATAGCCCCATGAGACTTGGCATACACACTAATGGGATTCCAGTTATTATGGAGTGCTTCCATACCCCTCCACTCCTTCTCCCCAAAAGGTTTTATTTGCAAGTCCTTTTGAAACTAAGAGCTAATATCTTAGATTAACTGATGCCAGCTGCTGCTTTCTGATTACTCACATTCTGTTTCTTGCTTTTAAAAAAACAGTAAAGACAAGAGTGTTGAACCAGAACCAGTATTGCAGGTCTGTAGTGTCATTTCTTATAAAATAACAAGAACAACTATAATTTGATTACCAAAATTGGCATATTTAAAGCCTAACAACATTCTAATAAAGGCACAAATTTCTTTTTAATGCTTGTTTCAAGTTCTTTCATCTCTTTATAAGTTAACTAATAAGTCTATTTTCTTCAGACCTCTGCAATAGTTCTTTAAAATCACAGTAGTTAGTTAACAAGCTGACTTTTTTACGTGCTCTATACAAATACTTGTGAACTTTTAATATGTTGAGTGCTTTCATTTTGATAACTGGATCTCCATTTGATATTTTCATTTGTATAACTCATTTGCAGTCTGAGGATTTTTAGTGCCTGTCCCTGAAGATATAATTGAAAGTCAATTTTCTTTTCTTTTTTCCTTCTTTCTTTCTTTTTTTTTTTTTTTGAGACTGAGTCTTGCTCTGTCACCTAGGATGGAGTACAGTGGTGCAATCTCAGCTCACTGCAACCTCCGCCTCCTGGGTTCAAGCGGCTTTCCTGCCTCAGCCTCTCAAGAAACTGAGATTACAGGCATCCACCACCATGCCTGGCTAATTTTTATGTTTTTAGTAGAGACAAGATTTCTCCATGTTGGCCAGGCTGGTCTTGAACTGCTGACCTCCACTGTTCTGCCAGCCTTGGCCTCCCAAAGTGCTGGGATTACAGGTGTGAGCCACTGCACCCGGCCTAAAAGTTGATTTTCTTTGCATTTTAAAATATCTGGATCATAAAGAAAGAGTGATAAAAATAAATTAAAACTGAAAAAGGAACTCATATCCAGAATATACAAAGAACTCCTACAAATCAATGTTTATAGCAGCTTTATTCATAACAGCCAAAAATGGTATCGACCCTCACATCCATCAAAAGGAGAATGAATAAACAAGCATGGAATATCCATGGAGAAATACACAGCAATAATAATGAACTGACATGCACAACCACATGTTTGAATCTCACTGACATTATGTTTAGTGAAAAAAAGCCAGATAATGGCAAAAGTAATTGAGGGTGAGAGCAGTAAGTATAGTGGTGACCTCTCGGGTGGAGACTGGGAAAGAGGAAATTTCCTGGTGCTGAAAATGTTCTAAATTGTAATTTGGCTGGTGCTTATACACTGTCTATAAATGTAACAAGTAATTGAGCTGTACTCTTCATATTAGTGTACTTTTTTGTATGTAAATCATACCTCAAAAATAAAAAGGATAGACTAGGAATGATGGCTTACACCTGTAATCACAGCACTTTGGGAGGCTGAGGCAGGAGGATTGCTTGTGCTGCAGGAGTTCAAGACCAGCCCAAGCAACATAGCAAGACCTTGCCTCTATAAAAATAAAAATAAAACAGAATAGCTGGGAGTAGTAGTGCATGCCTGTAGTCCCTGCTACTCAGAAGGCTGAGGCAGGAGGATCACCTGAGTCCAGGAGGTCCAGGCTTCGATGAGCCATGATCACACCACTTCATTCCAGCCAGGGAGACAGAACAAGACCTGTCCAAAAAAAAAGCAGCTCTTCATGAGGCTGTCTCTGATCATTCTGTTAAAATAGCCACCCAATCTAAACATCATGTTATACACCATAAATATATAAATATATACAATATAATAAAAGGTACAGCAGCAAGTACACAAGCTCTGGAACCACACCACCTGGGTTCTGGTTCCACTTGGGTTGCCTAGCAGCTGATGGGCCTCTGGCAAGTTTCTTCACCTTGCTGTGTCTCAGTCTTCCCATCTTCAGTATGGACAAAATCTCAATTCCTACCTTACTGCAACCCAGATCAAGGAGCTGCGCACTGCCAGCCCCCTCAGATGGAGCTCCAGACTCAGATGGCCTGGCACTCATGCCTGCACTCTGTTCCCTGTGCTCCTCCCCAAATATAGAGACAAAGTCTTGCTCTGTTGCCTAGGCTGGAGTGCAGTGGCACGATCATGGCTCACTGCAGCCTTGACCTCCCAGACTCAATCCATTCTCCTGCCTCAGCCTCCTGCGTAGGTGGGACTACAAGCACACACCACCATGGCCAGCTAATTTTTGTATTTTTTGTAGAAATGGGATCTCACTATGTTGCAGAGGCTGGTCCTCAACACTTGGACTCAAGTGATCCTTCTGCCTCAGCCTTTGAAAGTACTGAGATTACAGGCATCTGCTACCAGGCCCAGTCCAATTTTAAAAATAAATAAATGCAATTAATAAATGCAAAATAAATAGATGTGAATTAAGTAAAAATAAATAAATGCAAAATAAATAAATAAACCCTCACCACTCTCAGCTCACTACCTTGCTTTGTTTTTCTTCAAAACATTTATTGCAACTTAAAAAAAAGTTTCTTAGAGGTGGAGGAAGATCACTTTGTTCCCCAGATTGGTCTCGACCTCCTTGACTCAATCTTCCTGCCTCAGCCTCATAAGTAGCTGGGATTATAGGCA
>NW_012115333.1:3100990-3132528 GCF_000951035.1 Colobus angolensis palliatus | reverse complement strand
TCCTGCCTCAGCCTCATAAGTAGCTGGGATTATAGGCAGGAGTTACTGTGCCTGACTAGTTCTTGCAACCTAATGTACTGTTTATTTATTTATTAGTTTATCTTCCGTGTCCCTGCACTAGACTCTAAGCCCACCAGGGCAGGAACTCTGTTTGCCTCGCACGTGGTAAAGCTTACTCCTTCTTGGTTGAGGAGCCCCCACCATGCCATATTGTGTTCTGGGAGTGTGACATTAAAAGGTACAGCAGCAAGTACACAAGCTCTGGAACCACACCACCTGGGTTCTGGTTCCACTTGGGTTGCCTAGCAGCTGATGGGCCTCTGGCAAGTTTCTTCACCTTGCTGTGTCTCAGTCTCCCCATCTTCAATATGGACAAAATCTCAATTCCTACCTTACTGCAACCCAGATCGAGGAGCTGCGCACTGCCAGCCCCCTCAGATGGAGCTCCAGACTCAGATGGCCTGGCACTCATGCCTGCACTCTGCTCCCTGTGCTCCTCCCCAAATCCACTTCAGAGAAGGTCTCTTGGGTCCCTCAACCCTCTGAAAGGGATGGGTGTGTTGTGTAGAAGACAGTTTGCAATGACTTCTAAAGCACATACGTCAGGCATTGACTGTGCCCTCTGTTCATATGAAAGTGTGTTAAATTCCTGGTTTCCCTTGATGCTGGAAGCATCTCCTCTTTCTCCAAAATGCTGTGTGCCCATGTAGAAAGGCCTGTCCCTTTTGCCTTCAGAAAGTTTGCTGAAAACTCACAGGGCCAGGTGCAGTGGCTCATGCTCGTATTCCCAGCATTTTGGGAGGTCGAAGCAGACAGATTGCTTGAGCCCAGGAGTTTGAGACCTGCCTGGGCAACATAGTGAGATACTGTCTCTACAAAAAATTAGCAGGGTGTGGTGGTGTGTGCCTGTAGTTCCAGCTACCTGAAAGGCTGAGGTGGGAGGATCACCTGAGCCCGGGAGGTGGAGGTTGTAGTGAGCCGTAATCATGCCACTGCACTCCAGCCTAGACAATAGAGCAAGACCCTGGAAAAAAAAAAAAAAGGAGATCGCTTCCAAGATGGCCAAATAGGAACAGCTCCAGTCTGCAGCTCCCAGTGATATTGATGCAGAAGATGGGTGATTTCTGCATTTCCAACTGAGCTCTGAAGAGAGCAGTGATTCTCTCAGCATGGCATTCAAGCTCCAAGAATGGACAGACTGCCTCCTCAAGCAGGTCCCTGATTCCCATGTAGCCTGCCTGGGAGACACCTCCAAGTAGGGGCCAGCAGACACCTCAAACAGGCGGGTGCCCTTCTGGGACGAAGCTTCCAGAGGAAGGATCAGGCAGCAATATTTGCTGTTCTGCAGCTTCCGATGGTGATACCCAGGCAAAGAGGGTCTGGAGTGGACCTCCAGGAAACTGCAACAGACATGCAGCTGAGGGGCCTGACTGTTAGAAGGAAAACTAACAAATAGAAAGGAATAGCATCAACATCAACAAAAAGGACATCCACACCAAAACCCCATGTGTAGGTCACCAACATCAAAGAACAAAGGTAGATAAAACCACAAAGATAGGGAGAAACCAGAGCAGAAAAGAAGAAAATTCCGAAAACCAGAGCACCTCTTCTCCTCCAAAGGATTGCAGCTCCTTGCCAGCAAGGGAACAAAACTGGCTGGAGAAAGAGTTTGACACATTGACAGAAGTAGGCTTCAGAAGGTCAGTAATAACAAACTTCTCCAAGCGAAAGGAGCATGTTCTAACCCATCACAAGGAAAATAAAAACCTTGAAAAAAAGGTTAGACGAATGGCTAACTTGAATAAATGGTGTAGAGAATACCTTAAATGACCTGACGGAGCTGAAAACCACAACACAAGAACTTTGTGACACATGCACAAGCTTCAGTAGCTGATTAAATCAAGTGGAAGAAAGAATATCAGTGATTGAAGATCAAATTAATGAAATAAAGCAAGAAGACCAGACTAGAGAAAAAAGCGTGAAAAGAAACAAACAAAGCCTCCAAGAAATATGGGACTATGTGAAAAGACCAAATACATGATTGACTGATGTACTGGAAAGTGATGGGGGGAATGGAACCAAGTTAGAAAATACTCTTCAGAATATTATCCAGGAGAATTTCCCTAAGCTAGCAAGGCAAGCCAACATTCAAATTTAGGAAATACAGAGAACACCACAAAGATATTCTTTAAGATGAGCACCCCCAAGACACATAATTGTCCACATTAACCAAGTTTGAAGTGAAGGAAAAAATGTTAAGGGCAGCCAGAGAGAGAGGTCAGGTTACCCACAAAGGGAAGCCCGTCAGACTAACAGAGGATCTCTTGGCAGAAACCCTACAAGCCAGAAGAGAGTGGGGTCCAATATTCAACATTCTTAGACAAAAGAATTTTCAACCAAGAATCTCATATCCAGCCAAACTAAGCTTCATAAGTGAAGGAGAAATAAAATCCTTTACAGACAAGCAAATGCTGAGAGATTTTGTCATCACCAGGCCTACCTTACAAGAGCTTCTGAAGGAAGCACTAAACATGGAAAGGAACAACTGGTAGCAGCCAATGAAAAAACATGCCAAATGGTAAAGACCATCAATGCTATGAAGAAACTGCATCAATTAACAGGCAAAATAACCAGCTAACATCAAAATGACAGGATCAAATTCAAACATAACAATATTAACCTTAAATGTAAATGGGCTAAATGCCCCAATTAAAATACACAGACTGGCAAATTGGATGAAGAGTCAAGACCCATCAGTTTGCTGTATTCAGGAGACCCATCTCACATGCAGAGACACACATAGGCTCAAAATAAAGCGATGGAGGAAGATCTACCAAGCAAATGGAAAGAAAAAAAAAAGCAGGGGTTGCAATCCTAGTCTCTGGTAAAACAGACTTTAAACCAACGAAGATCAAAAGAGACAAAGAAGGCCACTACATACTGGTAAAGGGATCAATAAAACAAGAAGAGCTAACTATCCTAAATATATATGCACCCAATACAGGAGCATTCAAATTCATAAAGCAAGTCCTTAGAGACCTACAAAGAGACTTAGACTCCCACACAACAATAATGGGAGACTTTACCACCCCACTGTCAATAACACACAGATCAACAAGACAGAAGGTTAACAAGTATATCCAGGACTCGAACTCAGCTCTGGACCAAGCAGACCTAATAGACCTCTACAGAACACTACAACCCAAATCAACAGAATATGCATTCTTCTCAGCACCACATCACACTTATTCTAAATTCGACCACATAATTATAAGTAAAACACTCCTCAGCAAATGTAAAAGAATAGAAATCACAACAAACTGTCTCTCAGACCACAGCACAATCAAATTAGAACTCAGGATTAAGAAACTCACTCAAAACCGCTCAACTACATGGAAACTGAACAACGTGCTCCTGAATGACTACTGTGTAAATAACGAAATGAAGGCAGAAATAAAGATATTCTTTGAAACCAATGAGAACAAAGATAAAACATAGCAGAATCTCTGGGACACATTTAAAGCAGTGTGTAGAGGGAAATGTATGGCACTAAATGTCCATGACAGAAAGCAGGAAAGATCTGAAATCAACACCCTAACATCACAATTAAAAGAACTAAATAAGCAAAATATTCAAAAGCTAGCAGAAGGCAAGAAATAACTAAGATCAGAGCAGAACTGAAGGAGATAGAGACACAAAAAATGCTTCAAAAAACCAATGAATCCAGGAGTTGTTTTTTTGAAAATATCAACGAAATAGATAGACTGCTAGCAAGACTATAAAGAAGAAAAGAGAGAGGAATCAAATAGATGCAATAAAAAATGATAAAGGGGATATCACCACCAACCCCACAGAAATACAAACTACCATCAGACAATACTATAAACACCTCTATGCAAATAAACTAGAAAATCTAGAAGAAATGGATAAATTCCTGGACATATACTCCCTCCCAAGACTAAACCAGGAAGAAGTTGAATCTCTGAATAGACCAATAACAAGTTCTGAAATTGAGGCAATATTTAATAGTCTACCACCCAAAAAAAGTCCAGGACCAGATGGATTCACAGCTGAATTCTACCAGAGGTACAAAGAGAAGCTGGTACCATTCCTTCTGAAATTATTCCAATCATTAGAAAAAGAGAGAATCCTCCCTAACTCATTTTATGAGACCAACATCATCCTGATTCCAAAGCCTGGGAGAGACACAACAAAAAAAAGAGAATTTTAGACCAATATCCCTGATGAACATCGATGTGAAAATCTTTAATAAAATACTGGCAAACCAAATCCAGCAGCACACCAAAAACCTTATCCACCATGATCAAGTCAGCTTCATCTCTGGGATTCAAGGCTGATTCAACATATGCTAGTCAACAAGCGTAATCCATCACATAAACAGAGTCAATGACAAAAACCACATGATTATCTCCATAGATGCAGAAAAGGCCTTCGACAAAATGCAACAGCCCTTCATGCTAAAAACTCTCAATAAACTAGGTATTGATGGAACTTATCTCAAAATAAATAATAAAAGCTATTTATGACAAACCCACAGTCAATATCATAATGACTGGGCAAAAACAGGAAGCATTCCCTTTGAAAACTGCCACAAGACAAGGATGCCCTCTCTCACCACCCCTATTCAACACAGTGTTGGAAGTTCTGGTTAGGGCAATCAGACAAGAGAAAGAAATAAAGGGCATTCAATTAGGAAAAGAGAAAGTCAAATTGTCTCTGTTTGGAGATGACATGATTGTGTATTTAGAAATCCCCATCATCTTAGCCCCAAGTCTTCTTAAGCTGATAAGCAACTTCAGCAAAGTCTCAGGATACAAAATCAATGTGCAAAAATCACAAGCATTCATACACCCCAATAATAGACAAACAGAGAGGCAAATCATGAGTGAACTCCCATTCACAATTACTACAAAGAGAATAAAATACCTAGGAATCCAACTTACAAGGGATGTGAAGGACCTCTTCAAGGAGAATTGCAAACCACTGCTCAACGAACTAAAAGGGGACACAAACAAATGAAAGAACATTCCATGCTCATGAATAGAAAGAATCAATATCATGAAAATGGCCATCCTGCCCAAGGTAATTTATAGATTCAATGCTATCCTTATCAAGCTACCACTGACTTTCTCCACAGAATTGGAAAAAACAACTTTGAAGTTCACATGGAAACAATAAAGAGCCTGTATTGCCAAAAAGAACAAAGCTGGAGGCATCACACTACCTGACTTTAAACTATCCTACAAGGCTACAGTAACCAAAACAGCATGGTCCTGGTACTAAAACAAATATATAGACCTATGGAACAGAACAGAGTCCTAAGAACTAATACCACACATCTGCAATCGTCTGATCTTTGACAACCCTGACAAAAACAAGAAATGGGGAAAAGATTCCCTATTTAATAAATGGTGCTGGGAAAACTGGCTAGCCATATGTGGAAAGCTGAAACTGTATCCCTTCCTTACACCATATATAAAAATTAACTCAAGATGGATTAAAGAGTTAAATGTAAGACCTAATACCATAAAAACCCTAGAAGAAAATCTAGGCAATACCATTCAGGACATAGGCATGGGCAAAGATTTCATGACTAAAACACCAAAAGCAATGGCAACAAAAGCTGAAATAGTCAAATGGGACATAATTAAACTAAAGAGCTTCTGCACAGCAAAAGAAACTATCATCAGAGTGAACAGGCAACCTACAGAATGGGAGAAAATTTTTTGCAATCTACCCATCTGACAAAGGGCTAATATCCAGAATCTACAAAGAAGTTAAACAAATTTACAAGAAAAAAAACAACCCCATCAAAAAGTGGGCAAAGGATATGAACAGACACTTCTCAAAAGGAGAAATTTATGCAGTCAACAAACATATGAAAAAATGCTCATCATCAGTGGTCATCAGAGAAATGCAAATCAAAACCACAATGAGATACCATCTCATGCCCATTAGAATGGCAATCATTAAAAAGTCAGGAAACAATAGATGCTGGAGAGGATGTGGAGAAATAGGAATGCTTTTACACTGTTGGTGGGAGTGTAAATTAGTTCAACCATTGTGGAAGACAGTGTTGTGATTCCTCAAGGATCTGGAACTAGAAATACCATTTGACCCAGTGATCCCATTTCTGGGTATATACCCAAAGGATTATAAATCATGGCACTATAAAGATACATGCACACATATGTTTATTACAGCACTATTCACAGTAGCAAAGACTTGGAACCAACCCAAATGTCCATCAGTGATAGACTGGATTAAGACAATGTGGCACATATACACCATGGAATACTATGCAGCCATAAAAATGGATGAGTTCATGTCCTTTGCAGGGACATGGATGAAGCTGCAAACCATCATTCCAAGCAACTATCACAAGGACAGAAAACTAAACACCACATGTTCTCACTCATAGGTGGGAACTGAACAACGAGAACACATGGACACAGGGTGGGGAACACCATACACCAGGGCCTATCAGTCAGTGGGGGGCTTGGGGAGGGAAAGCATTAGGAGAAATACCTAATGTAAATGATGAGTTGATGGGTGCAGCAAACCAACATGGCATATGTATACCTATGTAACAAACCTGCATGTTGTGCACATGTACCCTAGAACTTAAAGTATATTTTAAAAAAAGAAAAAAAAATCAACCTACAAAAGGCCAATTAATTTGAGAAAAGGCACACAAATTTATTTAAAGCGTATACATGGGAGCCTTCGGAATGGAGGCCCTACCCAACGACGGGGTGCAGAAGCTTATATACTATCTTGAGGTTACAGAAAGAATGGAAGCTCCCTTGAGGCGTAGCCAAAAACAGGTCATGGTGGTAAATCAGGTTATGGTGGCAGGACAGGTTATGGGAGGGGGAGAAGAGGAGGCCTGAGGAGCAAAGGTGGTCTTCTTAGGTAGATGAACCCTCACAGGAAGCAGCCCTCAGAAAGAATAGACGGTGAAGATTTCTTTCAGATCTTTAAGGTGTGAGACTCGGTTCATCTTTCCCAGATCCTGAAAAGGGAAGGCCTGGCTGCATCAATGCAGATTCTTCACAGATGCAAATTGTCCCCACAAAAGGCAGCTTTGCAGGGACGCTTCTGTTTGCTGGGCTCCTGACAGCCATCTCAAAATATGTCGAAGAAATCTATTTGGGGGTAAAACACTTGGATTTCCTTCACTGGCCTTCCAAGACACAGACCTCCCTATGAATGCTGTCTCCACCACCTGCTGGCCACGTGACCTTAGGCAAGTCACTTCACCTTGCTGAGCTACTTCAGATTTCTTCCTTCCCCTCCCCTCCACTCCCCTCCCCTCCCCTTCCCTTCCCTAAACCTTTTTTTTTTTTTTGAGACAGGGCCTTGCTCTGTTGCCCTTGCTGGAGTGCACTGATGTGATCATGGCTCACGGTTGCCTCGACCTCCCAGGCTCAGGTGATCCTCTCAGCTCAGCTTTCTGAGTAGCTGGGACCACAGACACACACCAAAATGCTTGGCTAATTTTTTCGTGTTTTTTGTAGTGATCAGGTTTCACCATGTTGCCCAGGCTGGTCTTGAACCCCTGGGCTCAAACGATCCACTTACCTTGGCCTCGCAAAGTGCTGGGATTACAGGCATGAACCACTGTGTCCAGTTCAGATTTCTCACCCATAATGTAGAGCTAATGATAACATCTTCCTCCAAGGTGGCTGGAAAGATAAGGCAATGGTTAAGAACAAGGCCTCTAGCAGTGGAATTAGATTCTCCTGAGTAAGAGCAGCCTCTGATTTGCTGGTGACCTCACCCATTCCATTGGTCTGCTCTCCTCAGAGAGTTAGACTGTAGGTTAGGGAGGCAAAGACCCTCGAATCGCTCTTTTCCTGAAGAAAAGAAGGGAAATGGTCCATTAGTGAGGCCCTCCTGCACATGTAGCCCTGTGCCCTGTGCTCTAGATATCGTCTCTTATTGACCTTGACAACTACCAGGTAAGGCATTTTCATTACCCCATGTCACAGATGAGAACTCCAAGGCCATATAACAGGAAGTGAGGGTAAAAAACAGGGGTCAGCCTGAGTTTCATCTGGGGAAAGATGTCAATTCATTGTAGGGAAAACTGTTCTACTGCCACAGAAAGGCCCAGTCCTGCCTACCTTCTAGATTCTTGGTCTAGAAGAGGCACCTTCTCCCAGCCATGGGTGGGAATGCCCACTATGTTTGCCGAGCCTAGTCCTAAAAGGTGTATGTGCCTTGGAAGCATGCCCTAGGATTCAACCGCTTACCAAGCCCTTCCAAGAGGAGATCACCAGGATGATGTCACTGAAGCTCCCCAAGCAGACAAATATGCACAAACCTTTATAAAGGTATTTCAAAGCAATTTATAAAAGAATAGTACATCCTGCTTTGGATAAATGGGGTTGACCTTGGGTATAGGGCTCAGAATGGAAGCTATCCAAGACGATGGCACATTCTTGGGCTGGATATTCATCTCTTTGTTCCTATCTACATACCTTAATTCATATTTTATACATAATTTATAATTTTATATTTCCTCTAGCAGATACTCCCAGAGCTCTAGCCTGGCCCTAGGCTGTGGCAGTCATAACCATAAAAAGCTGAGACAGAAAGCAAAGAAGAAATCAAGTAGAGAAAAGCAAATGCCTATGCACAATCTGATTTCTTTCAGATCCTGGATATGTGGGTTGGTATTTATTTGCATGTCTGGAATCTGTTCTAACTAGCCACCTCTGCTCACTAGCTCCTTCTGTGTACTTCTCTTTTTCTCCAAGAAGTCTCACACAAGCTGGGCACTTGAAATAAGTACATACGATAAATGACCTGATTTCTCTAATAATATATATATTTCTCTAATATATATATATAGATAGATAGAGAGAGAGAGAGAGAGAGAGAGAGAGACTACATTTAACAGTTTGTGCAGTGCTTTCACATAAATTATCTTATCTGACCACCAACCCCAGACTCCTACCAAAGAGTTCTTAATATGTCTATTTGACAGATGAGGAAACTGATATTCTGAGAGATAGCA
This sequence comes from Colobus angolensis palliatus, assembly GCF_000951035.1. Classification (NCBI taxonomy): domain Eukaryota; kingdom Metazoa; phylum Chordata; class Mammalia; order Primates; family Cercopithecidae; genus Colobus; species Colobus angolensis. Next base: position 3,123,482 of record NW_012115333.1, on the reverse strand, counting down.
TGAGAGGGAGATGGTAAGTGGAGCACACACTGGAGAGGAATGCAAGAGTCCTAGGTAGAAGTCCTGGTATGGCTACTTATTCATTCCATGGCCTTGAAAAACTTATTCCCCTGCTCTGTGCCTCAGTTTCCTTAACTATAAAATGAGGGGATTAGATCAGATCATGGATGAAACTTTAAACAACGGGTGATAACTATCTGGAGCACTGCCTGGAGACAGATTCTGAGGCACATCTGGGCTAAGGAGGAATTTCAGTATAACCATAATAGGTTCATTACCCAACACACACAGCAAGTCAATATGCCAAGACATTGGGTTGCAGTGGAAAAAGAGGTTTAATCATAGAGTCACTGAATGAGATAGGAGGAAGTGTCAAATCTTTCTCACGGAAAATGGTTGAGGCTAGGAATTTTAACGGATTTGAAGTGGGCCAAAGTGTGGAGATCCTTGACTAGTTGAAGAGTGCAGCGTGAAGTCATGAGAAAGGGGATGAAGAAGCTGTTATTCTCATGCTGATTTCATTTCTCTGTGGGGGTCCTTCAAACTGGTTGCTGAAATTTGGGGTCTCAAAAACATCTTAAACAATCCTTAAACAAAAGCCTTATGATTCTAATGTCAGAGAGCCTGTCTATAGGAACAGTGGGGATGCAAATAGTCAGAATCTAGTGCCACCTGACTTTCAGCAATAAGGGAGTGGGCCAAAGTACAGCCTGATTCATGCTTTATTATAAATATATTTCTGTCCACAAGCCGGCACGCAATTCTCATCAACCCTGTGAAGATGGTTTCACTGAGATAGATTAGGAGAGGAGCATTAGCACAGGTGCTCCCTTTTTTTAGTCTCCCTTTTGCTGTCTTTGGGCTACAGGGTATTTATGAGCCCATTCCAGCTCTGAGAGTTTTGGGTCTCCAAGTGGTTTGTCCTTGAGGTCGCCCAGAAGAGCTGGGACTGGGCTCATTCCTCTGCCCAATAGGCTTTCTACCTGCCAAGCTCCACTGTGAAGCACTAGACTTGGAATTGACTTCGGTCCTAGGCATTTAATCAATATTTGCTGAGCTTTTGCTTTGTAGTTCAGGGAAATCCACTTCTCTTCTTTGAGCCTCAAATTCTTCCCTCACTTGGCAAATGGAGCTAACTAGACATCTATCAGAGTAACATATCAAGCAAGGGGCAGATCTGGCCTCCAGGCCAAGAGCTCCCTCACTGCGTGGCATTTCTTCCATCAGGGTGACTAGTGGGCTTGTGAGACTTCAATGAGATAAATTCTTCACACCAACTTCTAGCAACTCTGCCTCACCAAGTTTCTGGAGGTGGAAACAGACTCAGTAAGGAGCGCAGCTAATGGTGGCTGATAGCATGGGCTCTTGAAGGAGGCAGCTAACATTTACATCCTGACTCTGCCACTGTTTAAACTTAGGCAAGTTACCAGGCAGTGCCCCCGTTTCTCTATCTGCAAAATACAGCTGTAACTAGCACCTACCTTATAAGGTTATGAGGACACAAGTGAATGCATAGAAAAAGCTTAGAAGAGTGTCTGGCTCATTGTTAATGACCAATAGATGTTCACTATTATTATTGTCCAAGGTAACTGTATGGCAGATGTGCCTGACAGCAATAACTTAAGCGTACCCTGCAAATGACCCGATGGTCTAAGAAGAATGTGTGCTCAGAGTTCCAAGCTAAGGAATCCAGGAGGGGCCAACCCGGAGATTCATTCCTTATCTTTGAGGAACATCTGAAGCCTTGGCTCATTCTTTGGAACACAGGACATGAAAGGAACTGAGGCCCTTTGTTTTGGGTTAAATGGAGGTTGCTAGGGGAAGAGTGCTAAGTAAAAATGCTGTATAAATTGCATCCTTTTTGCAAATGACAGTGGTTCCCCTGTCTAGTCCTCTACCACTGAACCATCTCTGTAAGTCCCCCCAATAAACTCTATGCCTTGTTCGCTGCCTCCTAGTCTCTTCTTTGGCCTCTCAGACATGGTGGCATCTCTGTTGAAGTCAATAGGGGTCCAGCACGACAGTAATGCAGCAAGTCATGGGCAGAACCAGCCTCCAAGCCAAGAGCACCCTCACCGCATGACACTTCTTCCATTAGGGTGACCCAGGAATGAGTGAGTGAGCAGGGACAAGAATCTTAGGTCCTGAGCAGTGCTCAGAGCTGGTTTCTGATTGAGTTTATGAAGAGTGGGCTTGTCTCAGGGCCTGTGGGCAAGGTGGCGGTAGTCCAACTGTGTAACTGTGTGAGGGTGTCAGCTCTGCAGAGCATGGGTAGAGAGAGAGGGGGGGAGCCTGCACAGCGGCGGATAGCAGGGAGACCTGGGAAAAGAACTCTTACCTCCAAGCTACTCTCTTCTTTTTCTTCCTCTCCCTCATTCTCCTCTTTACCACCTCCTCCTCTCCATCCTCCTCTCCCTTTCTCCTCTTCCTTCTTTTTATTTTTAAAAGATTTTTCATTGTATATTTTTCAGATTATGAAAGTAACATGTATTTTTAAAAGTAAGATGTTACTTTAAAAATAACAACTTTATTGAGATTGAGGGGAATCAAAGTATTGTATCCCAAAATACATTTCTTTGACATATTTTGAGATGGCTGTCAGGGACCCAGCAAACAGAAGCGTCCCTGCAAAGCTGTCTTTTGTGGGGACAATTTCCACTTGTGGAGAATCTGCACTGATGCAGCCAGGCCTTCCCTTTTCAGGATCTGGGAAAGATGAACCGAGAGTCTCACACCTTAAAGATCTGAAAGAAACATTCACTGTCTATTCTCTAGGAAGGCTGCTACCTGTTAGGGTTCATCTACCTAAGGAGACCACCTTTGCTCCTCAGGCCTCCTCTTCTCCCCCTCCCATAACCTGTCCTGCCACCATAACCTGATTTACCACCATGACCTGTTTTTAGCCATGCCTCAAGGGAGCTCCCATTCTTTCTGTAACCTCAAGATAGTATATAAGCTTCTGCACCCCATTGTGGGATTGGGTAATCATCTGTGATGCTCCCCGTGTACACATGAATAAATCGTATGCCTTCCCCCCTCCACCAGTTAGCCTGCCTTTTGTGAATTGATTTTTCAGTGAACTCTACGATATCTGCTTGAGCTCTCTGAAACTGCCTTTGCAAAAACAACAACAGGAAATTATTACAGTGAAAGAGATATGACCTAACCAACTCCATCTTGCTTCTAACCTCCAAGATGTTCTTGTTCATTCCTGGGTGTAGGCGAAACAACTTTTGGAGGAACTTAGTTTATAGTTTAATGTTGATTTAGGTGATAGCTACCCTTTCTCAAAACAAGCCCCTTTCTCGTGTGGGAACTAAACTGTCTTTGCAAGACTAACAAATTAGCCACAAGATTATAAATTATGGTTTAGGAGCCACTGTGGTAAAACTTGAGATCAGTGCTTGAGATACTGTGCAGATCCTGTATTCTAATGCACAAGGTGATGCCACCAAGACTGAAAAACTGGCTTATCTGGTCTTTTGACCCCCACCCAGGAACTAGCTCAGCACGAAAGGACAGCTTCAACTCCCTATGATTTCATCTTTGAACCGACCAATCAACACTCCTCACTTTCTGACCCCCATCCACCAATTTATCCTTAAAAACACCGATCCATGAATTTTTGAGGTAACTGATTTGAGTAATAATAAACCTCCCATCTCCCATACAGCTGGCTCTGCATGAATTAATTTTCTATTGCAATTCCCCCATCTTGATAAATTGGCTCTGTCTAGACAGCAGGCAAGGAGAACCCAATGGGTGGTTACATCTTCACACTTTTATTTCCCCTTTCCTGATTCAGCTGGAGCCACTGAGGGACAGACCATTCCCCTGAAACAATGCCACTCCTCTGAGATGGCACCTGAACTTTGACAACACAGTTCAGGGGAAAGAAATACCCAAATGATATAGGATAGGGTTCAAGCTTTTCCTTCTTCAGGAGTGGTGTGTGTCTGTGGCTGGAGGTGTGCAATCAGAGGCTGTGAGAACAATTGCTGGGGATGCTGCAAAGGGGCTTGGGTCATCAGATGCTGGTGGTAATGGACATGGAGTGGAAATAGATAAATCCATATCCTTTCCTTCTTTGAGAGCTAGTATTTGGACATTGTGCCCAGTTGTTTTCCAGAGATGATTCCAGAGTTCCCCCATAGACAGACAGTGGGGGACAGGTCCCCAGCCAGGTCAACATGGTTCCCCTGGGGCTAGTGAGTGGTCTCAGAGACCCCTTGATATCGGTGTCATTCTACCTACCTGCCTCCCACATTCAGGTTCCCCACCCTTGATGTGGCCCTGATTGCTCAATGAAGGATGGGAGTTGGACACTCAAGCCAGCCCACTGTGCTTTGGCATGTGTCAAGACTTACAGTTGAGGTGACAGAGGTGGGAGATACTGGGGCTCAGGTAGCAAGTTGTCTGCCTCCTAAGGCAAGTCTACTCCAAGCATGGCATGGACCCAACTATGCTCTTTCATTTTGCTAACTTATCTGGAGTCTTCATGTCTGCAGGTCTCACTAGAAATGCATATGTAGGCAGGAGTTCCCCAGGGAAGTTGGGGAGAGAGGAAGAGAGAGATAGAGGAAGGGAGGGAGGGAGGGAATGAACTAACTTTTGTTGAGTTTTATTTATATGCCAGATGCCATATTAAGCACCAAAGGAAGAATGAGTTAATAACTTTAGAGTTAGACACTCATTCACTCACTCATAATTGTATCCATTTATTAAGTAAATATTTATTGAGCCTACTATGTGTCAGGCATTGTGCTAGATACTGGCGAAACGACAGTGAAATTTCTAACCCCATGAAATTAAATTACAGTCTACTAGGAGAGACAGATATTAAGTAAATAATTCCTCAAATTTATCCCTAATTACAAAGTGTGATAAGTGCTCCAAAAAAAATATAGAGGCATTGAGAGTGTATAGTAAGGGGAGCCTGATTCAGACCGTGGGGCAGGGGAATGTCAAGGAAATCCTCTATGAGGAAAAGGAGGAAATGGACAGCATGAGTAGAAGTTAGCCAAAGCAAGAGTAAAGGGAAAAATGTTCCAGATAAAGAGAAATTTTAAAGCTAGAGCCTTGGGGTAGGGAAGAGATTAGAATGCTTAAAGAATTGAAAGGAAACTGATGTGATTGAGGCAAAGAAATTGAGTCACCACACAGGGTTTGTTCCTTCTTAATTCCCTTCCAGGTAACCAAGGGTCAGGGACTTTGTGCTGTTTTTGAAAGGGGGAGAGAGAGGAAAGGGGGATCCTGTTGAGGAAACCACAGGCTGCCCGGCTTCCCCAGGCCTGAGCCCAGCTCTCTCTTTCCTCCAACAGCCCACCATAGTACAGGAACACTCAGTGAGAGGTTCTGGAACCTGGGAGGGGCCTAAGCCAGCCTGGCGATCTCCACTGTGTTCTTAAAAACCTGTTTCTAGTGTCCCCTTCTCTAAGTATCTTCTGAGTGCCTGTTCTATGCCGAGCCTGTGCTGGGTGCCGAGGATATAGACATGAATTTGACATTTCTCCCTCAATGAGCTCACCGTCCAGTGGTGGAGGCATACGGAGACAATGACCACCTGTAGCACTGGGAGGACCTTAGCATCTAGCTTTCATCTCTCCTGCTGCAGTTCAGGGTGATGTCACCCCAGGCTCATTTCCACCAGCCCTTCCTTGGTTTCCTGATATCACCTTGGTAGGTCTATTGTAGGCGCTTCAGACATCAAGTCAGACTCCTGATAATGTTCTGCTCACAAAGACCAGGGACTTCCAATTTCCCTTTGGCTTTTCTGTCTCCACTATTTTATCTCCCAGCACTCAAAACTCAACAGAAAAATATTTACATAAGCTAGTGGCAGGGCTGGGCTGAGGTAGGACTCACTGAAAGCTTCTGTACTCCAACCACTCTGAGATCACAGAATAGAGGAGGACACTGGACTTGGACCGATTTCAGAAGAAGGGATAGAAAGCACCTGGGACCTGGGGGATTAGCTAGCTAGAGTTGCAGGAGAGATGCCAGACATCAGGAAGAAGCCCCGATTCCCACTTCTTCTACCCTCCCCATGCCATGCCAATCACTAGCCATGTCACAGGGTAGAGGTCCAGCCCTTCCTTTTGGGGGACATGGGAAGACAGCAGGCACAGTGACACGGAGCATAGGTTTGGGAACCCAGTAGCTTAAGGTTGACTCTTTACCAGTTGCAGGATTGTGATAGGTATTGCCAGTGCTCCTCAATATGAGGGTCTTTTCATTGCCAGGTGTTCAAAGGCTTATACATTTCCACTTCTTTGAAGTTACATGTGACCATGTGACTAGTTCTGGTTAAGGAACTGAGGGCAGAAGTGACAAGGGTCATATGTGGGTCTAAGCATCTAATTGCAAGTCCTTTACTCCACAGCTTTCTCTTGCACAGTTTTGGTGATGGTGAAAGGCCACGTTGAGATGGTGGAAGGCCATGTTGAAATGGTGATGTCAGAGTCACAAGATAATGGCTCCTCCTCCAGCCTGGATGCTAGAACCCTCCTGTCGACCCACAAGGGACATATAATATGAGTGAGAAAAAACTCTCTTTTTAAGTCATCGATGTTTGGGTGATGTCTATCACTGCAGCATAACCTGGCCTACTCTAAAACAGGAATCCTGGGTCAGTTACTTAACCCCTGTGCCTCAGTTTCCTCATCTGTAAATCTGGGGTCATAAAAGTACCAACTTCCCATGAATATAAAGATGAAATGAGTCAATACATAAAGGGCTTAGAACAATCTGCAGTATACAATAAAGCACTCAATCAATGTTAGAAGTATTACTGTTATCTCATCCTCCTCCCTACCAGGCAAATCTCCTCAAACTTCTTTGGATTAACCAGAAAAATAAAGAAACAGACACATAGGCATGAGAGAGACTGCAAAGTCTTCTGGTTCCACTCATTTCTTGTCTGGACTTTCTATGCAGCATACCTGCCAAGTCGTATCCGGCTCTTCTGCAGGTCTTAACACTGGTTCCAAAGGCAGAGCTGCAACCTGTTCGCAGAGACCTTCCCTCTCCCTACCCCCAGCATCTATAATTGGAGTGGGACTCAAACCTGGGATTCCTGCCTCCTGGTCTGGCATGAAACTGGTGATGCTGACACTGTGCAGCACACCAGTTTCTGCTGTCACTGACACAGTCACTGAGAAAAGGAACTGGGTGCCCTTCCTCTCGAACTACTTGGAAATCATGTCATCTCCTACCCACACTGACTCCTCTGCCCTGGGCTCCTACCAGTGTCCCTGAAAGAGACCTCCCTGAACACGTTTCCTGGGCTCAGAACCCTTTGACCATCTCCCTCAGTCACTCCATCTCCTTTCCTTCCCTTAAATTATTTCTAAAAGGGGCGCCCTGCTGTCTTCCTCCATCAAGCTGCTATATGTATTCTTCCCGGGCTCCTGAACATTGGCTCCTTGCCTTTCCATGATCTGTACCTCTTTTGGTGGTCACAGCTTCCCTGCCCCTGAACCCACAGAAGGATTGTAGCAGAGGCTGTTGGCAAACAAAGCTCACTTGGCTCAAACGCTGGCAGATGGAAATGAATTTGCACCTTGGGAGCCCCTGTGGTCACACACATGAGGTACCATCTGAGAAGTGGGGAGCCTGCATCCCAAATGTTAGTCCCACCTGTCAGTCACAGTGTGTTGACTTCCACCATTTGGGGTAGGATATTGCCTTGTGTTAAACTGCAAATAACACAGCAAAGCTATTATCCCTGGCCATATAGATGATTGGAGCAGATGTTCTCGAAGTCTGGTCTAAGGAACTCCTCATTGGAATAATCTGGGGCGCATGTTTAAAATGCAGATTTCTGAGGTGGCTTTATGGAGCTGGCCATCTGTTATTGGAAGAATGGCTGCTGGGGGGAAGGGAAGAAACACATTTGAGCACAGGTCCTTACTCCTTCACCCTCTCCACCAAAAGGTCACCCAGATCTTACCTACTACCTCCACCCTCTGACAACACCTCCAAGGTCTGACATCAGAGACTGCATCCCCTTGAGTCTCTAATTTTAATTAAAAAGAGAATGGGGGTACCACAAGATTCAGGAAGGCTGTTGTAACGTTTGGAGGACAACTCAGCCTGCCTTGAAGAACAAGAGGGTATGGGTGGAAACTACAGCTAGAAGAGTCCATGGGTAGAGCGAGGACTGCTGGTCAGACAGTAGGAAGAATTCCTGGCAATAGAACTTCTTCCAATTTGTGCAGTGGTTGACAGTTTATATAGCTCTTTTGTATTCACACCCTTCATTAAGCCTCCTATAACATTATGAAGTAAATATACTCATTACTTCTGTTTGACAGAATTGGAAACTGGGGATCAGACAGGTTAAGCAACGTGCTCAAGATCACACAGCTACTAAGTAGTACTGGAGGAGAGCTTTGACTCCAGGCTTCCTGCCCCCGTGATAATTATGGTTGATTCTGTTATCAGTTGGGTGAAACCTGGCACAGATTCCAGGTCTTCAAGAGGGCACCAAGTGGGCTGGAGGCCCCAGAAGGTCCTCAACCTACATTATGATACCTTTCTTCTCCCTGGGGAGGATCTAGAGAAGACAAATGCTGATCCTTGCAGGTAATTAACTTTTATTGCTCTCCACTGGACTCTCAGCCATCAGCAACCACTGTTTGAACAAGGATGTCATCCTGGAAGATCTCTGGACTGGCTGATGAGGCACCCACACCTCAGCTAGAATGGAAGACTTTTTGGGTGGGAGGCATCTGATATGGTTTGGCTCTGTGTCCCTACCCAAATCTCATCTTGAATTGTACTCCCATAATTCCCACGTATTGTGGGAGGGAGCCAGTAGGAGATAATTTGAATCATAGAGACGGTTTTCCCCACACTGTTCTCATGGTAGTGAATAAGTCTCACGGGATCTCATGGTTTCATCAGGGGTTTCTGCTTCTGCATCTTCCTCATTTTATCTTGCCACCACCACATAAGAAGTGCCTTTTACCTCCCGCCATGATTCTGAGGCCTCCCAGCCATGTGGAACTGTAAGTACAATTCAACATCTTTTTCTTCCCAGTCTTAGGTATGTCTTTATCAGCAGCATGGAAACAGACTAATACAGTAAATTGGTATCAGTAGAGTGGGGCATTGCTGAAAAGATACCCCAAAATGTGGAAGAACTATGGAACTGGGTAACAGGCAGAGGTTGGAACAGTTTGGAGGGTTCAGAAGAAGACAGGAAAATGTGGGAGTTTGGAACTTCTTAGACACTTGTTGAATGGCTTTGACAAAAATGCTGATAATGATATGGAAAATGAAATCCAGGCTGAGGTGGTCTCAGATGGAGATGAGGAACTTGTTGGGAACTGGAGCAAAGGTGACTCTTGTTATGTTTTAGCAAGAGACTGGCAGCATTTTGCCCCTGCCCCAGAGATTTGTGTAACTGTGAACTTGAGAGAGATGATTTAGGGTATCTTGCAGAAGAAACTTGTAAGTGGCAAAGCATTCAAGATATGACTTGGGTGCTGTTAAAGGCATTCAGTTTTAAAAGGGAAGCAGAGCATAAAAGTTTGAAAAATTTGCAGCCTGACAATATGATAGAAAAGAACATCATATTTTCTTTTTTTTTTAAGTCTTTTCTTTTTGTTTTTATACATTAAGTTTGAGGGTACATGTGCACAGCATGCAGGTTTGTTACATATGTATACATGTGCCGTGTTGGTGTGCTGCACCCATTAACTCGTCATTTACTTTAGGTATATCTCCTAATGCTATCCCTCCCCCTCCCCCACCCCATGACAGGCCCCAGTGTGTGATGTTCCCCTTCATGTGTCCAAGTGTTCTCATTGTTCAATTTCCACCTATGAGTGAGAACATGCAGTGTTTGGTTTTTTGTCCTTGAGATAGTTTGCTGAGTATCATGGTTTCCAGCTTCATCCATGTACCTACAAAGGACATGAACTCAAACTTTTTATGGCTGCATAGTATTCTGTGGTGTATATGTGCCACATTTTCTTAATCCAGTCTATCACTGATGGACATTTGGGTTGGTTCCAAGTCTCTTCTATTGTGAATAGTGCTGCAATAAACATATGTGTGCATGTGTCTTTATAGCAGCATGATTTATAATCCTTTGGATATATACCCAGTAATGGGAAGAGCATCCCATTTTCTGAGGAGAAATTCAAGCTGGCTGCAGATATTTGCATAAGTATGTAAGTAAGCTGAAAGTTGATCCTCAAGACAATGGGGAAAATGTCTCCAAGGCATGTCAAAGACCTTTGCAGCAGCCTCTCCCATCAGAGACCCAGAGGTCTAGGAGGAAAAAACGGTTTCATGGGCAGGGCCCAGGGTCCCCATGCTGTGTGCAGTCTAGGGACTTGGTGCCATGTACCAGCCACTCCAGCCATGGTTGAAAGGGGCCAACGTAGAGCTCAGGTTGTGGTTTCAGAGGGTGCAAGCCCAACCTGTGGCAGCTGCCACATGGTGTTGAGCCTCAGGTGCACAGAAGTCAATAACTGGGGTTTAGGAACTTCTTCCTAGATTTCAGAAGATGTACGGAAACACCTGGATGTCCAAGTAGAAGTTTGCTGCAGAGACGGAGCTCTCATGAAGAACCTCAGCTAGGGCAGTAGAGAAGGGAAATGTGGGGTTGGGCCTCCACACGCAGTCCCTACTGGGACACTGCCTAATGGTGCTGTGAGAAGAGGGCCACCATCCTCCAGGCCCCAGACTGGTAGATCCACGTATAGCTTGCACTGTGCACCTGGAAAAGTCACAGACACTCAACACCAGCCTGTGAAAGCAGCCAGGAGGGAGGCTGTACCCTGCAAAGCCACAGGGGCGGAGCTGCCCAAGACATGGGAATCCACCTCTTGCATCAGCATGACCTGGAGTCAAGGGAGATCATTTTGGAGTTTAAAAATTTGACTGCCCCGCTGGATTTCAGACTTGCATGGGCCCTGTAACCCCTTTGTTTCAGCCAATTTCTCCTATTTGGAAGGCCTGTATTTACCCAATACCTGTCCTCCCATTGTATCTAGGAAGTAATTAGCTTGCTTTTGATTTTACAGGTTCATAGATGGAAGGAACTTGCCTTGTCTAAGATGAGAATTTGGACTGTGGACTTTTGGGTTGATGCTGAAATGAGTCAAAACTTTGGGGGACTGTTGAGAATGCATTATTGATTTTGAAATGAGAAGACATGAGATTTTGAGGGGCCAGGGGCAGAATGATATGGTTTGGCTCTGTGTCACCACCCAAATCTCATCTTGAATTGTACTCCCATAACACACTGGGAGAGACCCAGTGTGAGATAATTTGAATCATGGGGGTGGTTTCCCCCACACTGTTCTCATGGTAGTGAATAAGTCTCTTGGGATCTGATGGTTTTATCAGGGGTTTCAGATTTGCATCTTCCTCATTTTCTCTTGCTGCTGCCATGTAAGAAGTGCCTTTCACCTCCTACCATGGTTCTGAAGTCTCCCAGCTGTATGGAACTGTAAGTCCAATTAAATGTCTTTTTCTTCCCAGTCTCAGGTATGTCTTTATCAGCAGTGTGGAAACAGACTGATACAGCATCTGTCTCCATCCTGCTCCCATGGGCTGGACCCACTCAATAACTTCAGTAAAAGTGAAAATCGTACTAATGTGAGGTGATATTTCCTCCAGTGATAATGCAAAGAGGGCAGAGGTCAGCCCCTGTCTAGTACAACCCTTACCTCAAAGCTGAAGACCCAGAGTCAGCTGCACAGCCACTCTCTGCTGAACGAGTTTGGAAAAGATTTCCTGGCTTCTCTTTATGTCTTTATGGCACATGGCCACCTTCTCTGTTTGCTCCATATCTCAAACACTCCTTTTTGTGCTAGGAAGAACCCACTGCATGGACTTGAGCACTAGCCTGGAAAATCAGATTCTAGTCCCCTCACAGCTATTAACTCATGGTGTGACCTTGGCAACTCAGTTCCCCTCTCTGGGTCTCACATTGTAAGGGCCCTTTCATTTAATAGCTCAAGAAACCTCTACTTCCTCACTACTGCACTTGACTAGTCTTTTAAAAAACCTCTGTTCAGATGGTGCTACATAAAGAGTTAATGTGCCTATCTGAAATTAAAGATTCACTATAGGGAAGAGATTGACTAACAGGAAAGAGAATAATATCTCAGTTGGAAATATGCAGCTGTATACCTGGAGATATTCAGTTGGACAAAGATGGATAGGACTGAGCTACTTGAAGGAAATGTTAGCATTCGAGAGTCCACTGGCCTGCTAAAAATCTCCCCTTGGATGTCACCCCCAACATCTCAAAGCCACTATGTCTCCAACCGAACTCAGCATCTCTCCTCTCCTGACCCAGATCCCCACATCCAGTGGCTTTTCTCTCCTCCTTATCTCTCGAGTTTGTCCCCTCCCTCATATCCACACTGCCACTACTAGGCCATCATCATCTTTCACCACTCACTTGGAAAAACATACTGCCTCCTCACTGGTTTCCCTGAGGTCATTCTTGACCTTCCAATCCATGCTCCACACCTCGGAAATACCCTTCCATGGCTCCCATCACTCTTCCATTGAAACCACGTTATGGTCGGCCAGGCCCTGCATGTTCTGACTCTCAGGTCCTTCCTCAGCCTCCACTCTGCCACTTCTGGGTGGATGGTCCCACTTCCCTCTCACATAATGACTCTTGCCCATCTTCAGACTTTGGCACATGCTAGCTTCTCTGCCCAAAATGGCTTCCCTTATTCTACTTCATCATTTGGCAAATTCCTTCTCATCCCCTGAGCCTCAGCTTACACAGCCTTTTCTTCAGGGAGCCAGTCTGGGTTGGGGAGGTTCCACACCCCTGTGCTTCTCCTTGTCACAGACCTGATCATACTGGCTAGTACTAGAATACACTGTTCTAGTATTTATCCAGTCATGTTCTGGACCCTCTCATCAGACTGGGAGCTCCTTGAGGACAATAAGAATCATGTCTTTTTTGTCCTTGGATAGCATCTTGTGGGTGCTTAATGCTTGTGTGTTGAATGAAAACTCTGGAAACAGCTTGGTACTTTGAGCACAGTAAGCCAATGTTGATTGGACGGAATTAATATCCAGTAAAGAAATTGGGTATTTCAATCCTACCCCCATTTCATTGCTATCTCCAGTAGACAGAGTTATCAATGAAATGGGGGGGGGAGGGGTAGTATTGGGAAAGAGTTTAAGGTAGTAGAGTACAATTTTAGTTGGAATCTGAAGTTTCTGCTAGGAAAGACTACATGAGTTGAGAGAAGGAGAAGCCTGGTTGGCCTGCAGGAGAGGGTGGAGGTGGTGGTGTATGTCATTATATGGAAACCCTAAGGAAAGACACCTTTAGGAAGGTGGGGTGTATGTCATTATATGGAAACCCAAAGGAAAGATAGCTTTAGTGCTCCCAGTGCACCAGGCAGTTCCCTGCCACCACACTTAAAATCTGCTCATCCCTCCTGAGCTACATGGGGCTAGCAGCATGTTTGTACCCACTGTGGTGTTTGCAGTTGGTTGGCTGGCAGAGGGTGAAGTTGACTGTGAGACCCCATTCACTCCCCAAAATATTTGTTGAGCACTCATGATGTGCCAGGTACTGTTCTAGACACCGAGGAGCATAGCAGTGAATATAAAAGGCTAAAATGTACAAAAATCCCTTCCCTCATGCAGCTTATATTCCAGTAGAGAGAGACAGACAACTGAGAATGTAAATAAAATGTCTAGAATGTTAGGTGGTTATAAATCTATGGACAATCATTAAGTATGGAAGGGAGCTAAGAACTTGCTAAGGGGGCATGTGTTTCGATGATCAGTAGGGAGGTCAAGGAAGGCATTCCTGAAAAGGTGACATTTAAGCACAGGCTTACAGGAAATGAGAATCAACTCCTGCAGTAGATATTGTAAAGATTGACAGAGTCAGGAAGTGAGAGGTCCCCTGCCAGGCCTGAAGGTGAAGGCTACCATGAATGAGGAGTCGGTAACCTAAACAGGCACCCTGGAGACTGAGCTGGTCCTGGAATTTCATCGTAGCTGTAGTCCCAAGTGTTCCCATTCCCACTCCAGCCCCCACCCTCACCACACAGACACAATAAGATAGCGCATCAACCCATCGGTCCAGAACTGCTTCTGAGTGGCTGATGTGGCATGCCTCATCCTACTTCACTTTAGCTGAGACTGATGTTCATTCCTGGGTATGACTGACAAGCCTGATTAACCGTGGTAGATTGGTATTTGCTATCTCAGTTTCCTGCATTTATCAGGATGGCAGGAATGAGTGTGAATGAAATACCACCATAACGGATCCAAAGTGCTTCAGGTACTGAGTGTGCTTGTTGGCACTGGGATTTTATGTGCAGCCTCACTGACTCTGGGAAGTTCCTGTTCCCTGTCTGACCCTCAGTTCCCCCATTTGTAATATAAAGCCCCTGCCCTACCTCCCTTATAGGGCACATGAGGATAAAAATTATGTGAAAATGTTAGAGTGGGATACAAAGGCCCTGGGGATGCCACCCTAGTGTGGTCTTTTCTGAGAAGTGGAGATGGCATAGCTCCTCTAGACATCTGCCTGTGCCTGGTCTTTTGATAAACCTCTGGCTGGTGTCACTGAACTCATCAGTTTGATCATCTGGCAGAGAGAGCTGCTACGGACCCAGGGCAAGGATACTGTCTCATCAGGGGCATGGTAGACTGCAGATATAGAACTGGGGTGCAGGCCCTTTTCCTCACTTGCTTACCATCCTCTGTGAAGAAATCCGAATCTACTCTCTTGGAGTAGTCTCAGGAAATTTAGGAGGCATTCATCATACCAGGCACTGAACTAAGCACATACGTGTGTGACGCATGTGTGTGTGTGTGTGTGTATGTGTGTGTGTATGTGTTTCAGCATTGGGTGGGAGAAATACAAAGATAAACAAGGTCAGGTCTCCACCTCAGGGGCACACAGTTTAGTAAGAGGGGAGATATCTATGAAATTAGTTCTAATTCAAGACACCGACTGAATGCAGTAGGAGGAGGAGAAGGAGAGCTTGATTTCAATGGATAAAATCTAGGCTGGGCACGGTGGCTCATGCCTGTAATCCCTGCATTTTGGGAGGCTGAGGCAGGAGGACTGCTTGAGCCCAAGGGTTCAAGAACAGCCTGGACAAAATAGCAAGATTTTGTCTCTGAAAGAATTGAAAAATTAACCAGACATGGTGGTGCAAACCTGTAGTCCCAACTACCCCGGAGACTGAGGCAAGAGGATCCCCGGAACCCAGAAGTTCAAGGTTACAGTGAGCTATGAACACACCACTGCACTCCATTCTGGGTGACAGAGTGAGACCCTGTCTCAAAAACAAATAAACAAAAAGCCTAACAAGGCCTCAAAGAGTAGTTGAACCTTGAAAGATGGGTAACTTTTCAACTTTCAGAGACAATAGCATGAGCAACGACACAGGACACTTCAGGGAACTAGCCAGTAGTAGAGTGTGACTGGAGTGAGAGGAAGTGGGGAATAAGAGATGAGGCTGAGAAACGAGGGCTAAGACGTGACTGAGTAGGGCTTTGAATGTCAAGCTAAGGAGGCAGGCAGTCTTTAATGGAGAAGGGGAATTACACCAAGATGGGTTTTAGGATAATCAGTCTAGGTGTGGAGATAGGGGTGGCTGGAAGCAAGGTCACCTATGAGATTTTTGCTGTGGTCTAGGGAAGGGATGCTGATACCTCAGTTCAGGGCAGTCAGTGAGAATGGAGAGGACGGGGTGGGTGGAAAAGATATCACCAAAGTGACTGCCACCTCACCTGGAAAATGATTGATTATAGGAGTGAGGGAAAGGGGTTTCTAAATTTGCTGCTAATAAACACCATCTTCCCCTTTCTTATACTTGTGCAGTTGGATTGGGAGTGGGGGTAGGGCTAGATCAGGTTCCTATTTAGTGCTGTAGCATTTCAACTTATCCATTTCAGCCTCTGAACGCTGAAGCTTGATTTACTGTCATTCCAGTTTTTGGGGTTTTGTGTAATTTGCAAATTCCCGAGAACCAGGCTGCCTTGCTACTTACTAGCTGTGTGATCTTGGGCAAGCCACCTAACTTCTATAAAGCCATATGGTCCTTATCAGTATTATGGCGGTAATAATAGTATCCACTTCATAGGGTATATGTGAAAATTAAAGGAAAGACGTGCTGCCTGCCACATTGTAAACACTTGATAAATGCTATTATCATTATCGTTCAATTCATCTTTCCTTAGTACCTATGTTGTGCCTGACAATGTGCCAGATGCCCTGCAGAATGCAGAGGATTAGGCCTGGTTTTTGGGAAATAAATGTACGCTAACTGGCCCAAATCCAACAAGCTCATGGCTATAGTAGAGAGGCTCAGAGTGGTGTGGTGAGAAGGGAGAGGAGAGCAAGTCATTGAGCCTGATGAGATGCAGTAAGGTTGGGGGAGGGAGATAAAAATCTCCTTTTTGGGCAGAACGTGCCAGGCATCCCCTGAGCAGTGGGGCATTCATGGCCACAGCCAGGTATATGAAGCTCTGGAGTCCTTGTCCAGGCAGGAGGAGGGCTCAAGGGGCTAGAAGTCTCTCTACAGCCCTTTTCCCAGCCTAGTTCCTTGTCTCCAAGCCTTTGTGTTAAATTTAAGTGATTATTTTATTTAGGTTATGAAACTAATGCTATATCAGTTAGGATTTAGTCGCAGACACCAGAAATCACTCTAGCTGCTTTGAGAAGAAAGAGGTTTATTACCAGATAGTAGGTGGTTTTCACAATTGTTGGAACGGCTGGAAGCGAATTCTAGGCTGAGCTTGTGGGAACAATTTCCAGCCTTCAGAACCACACTGTCTCTTTCACCAGCAACATCAACAAAACTCAGTTCCAAATTTGATTGCAATTCATTATAAGAATGGAATCACCTCTGGAACTCCAGCTGCAAAGGGGTCTGGAAAATGCAGATTTTAGTTTTTCACTCAACAATATTGAAAGTCATATAAAAAGGATGCATCCATATGAAATGGATGTCAAGGAAGCCAGTCCACAATATGCAGCACATAGACCCATTTCTGAAAATTAGTAAGGTAGAAAGCAAAAGAAAAGAAATAATCAATAATCCTACAATGCAATGACAACTCCTGTTTAATATTTTGGTACAATTCCAAGTTTGCACCAGTTTATGCTGTCACCAGTTGTGCTGGGCATCTTCTGTTTGCCCATCTGGATCCAGTTACTACTCCTTCCCTCCATGCACTGTGTTCCATAAGGCCAACTTATATGGATTATATCTACAGTGCTACCTCTCCTTTGGGTCCCACAAAGTGCAACCAGTGGAGAAGTCTGGCCAGAGATCAGCTAGATGGAGGAGAATGATGTGAGGGCACATATTTCTTGGTTTCCTTCCTGTGGGGTCACCATGTGCAGGCCTGTGTCTCTTGCTGCTCTTCTCACACTTTCTCTTTCCAGATTCTGCTAACTTTTCCCTTCTCCACCCCTTCAGGCCTCTCTGCACAATTTCTTGTAGTTTCCTTATTTCTTGGCCACAGTTTTGTAAGCAACCCCTTTGTTAAGCTACCTTCAGATTAACCAATTTGAGTGTATCATCTGTTTCCTGCAAGGATGCTGTGAGATGCACCACTATATGAATGCCCATTTCCATCACTAGAGGTTCCCTAAGAAACTGTCCACTTGAGAAGCTGAGACAGGAGGATGGCTTAAGCCCAGAAAGTTGAGGCTGCAGTGAGCCATGTTTGTGCCACTGCACTCCAGCCTGGATGACAGAGCAAGACCCTGTCTCAAAAAAAGGTAGAAGATTGGAGTTTAAAACTATTATTGTAGAATTGTCTGTTCCTCCTGTCAATTCTGTCAATTTTTGCTTCTTATATTTATGGACTTTTTGTTGGGTGCATATATGTTCATTTTGCTATATCCTCGTGAATATCTGAATAGACCTATAACAAGTAAAGAGATTGAATCAGTAATTAAATAACTCCCAACAAACAAAAGCTTGGGACCAAATGGCTTCACTAAAATAATTAACACCAATTCTTCTCAAAACTTTCCAAAAAATGGAGGATAAAGGAACACTTTCTAACTAATTTAATTATGTATGTATTACTCTGATACTAAAGTCAGACAAAAATAACACGTTAAAAAAACCAGATACATAACACTTGTGAATATAGATGAAAAAGATTCAACACATTAACAGTAAGCTAAATTCAGCAGCATATTAAAAGCTTTATACATGTTACCAAGGGTGATTTATCCCAGGAATGCAAGTATCTTTCAATGTACAAAAAACAACCAATTTGTAATATACCGTATTAATAGAATGAAGGGGAAAATCCACATTCTAATCTCAATTTATGTTGAAAAATAATTTGACAAAATTCAACACCCTTTCAAAACTTACTAGAAAGTTACAGTATTTACAACAGTTTGGTCCTAGCCTAAGGATAGATATATTGATGATTGGAATCAAATTTAAAGTACAGAAATAAACCCAAATACCTATGATCAGCTAATTTTTGACAAAGGTATCAAGACTACTCAACAGGGAAGAAAGAGTCTTTTCAGCAAATGATGCTGGGGCAGCTAGATATCCACATGCAAAAGAATGAAGTTGGACCCTTACCTCATACCAAATACAAAAATTAACTAAAAATGGATCAAATACCTAAATATAAGATTGAAAATTATTTTTAAAAACTCGCAGAAGAAAACATAGAAGTAAATTTTTATGACGACTTGGCAATTTTTTTTAGATGTGACACTAAAAGCACAAGTAGTAAAATAAAAAATAGATTAATAGAATTTCATCAAAATTAAAAACTGTTGTGCATCAAGGAATACTATTAAGAGAGTAAAAAGACATTCCACACAGTGGGAGAAAACAGCTGTGAATCATATATCTGTAAGGGTCTATCTAGAGTATATGAAGAACACGAACAACTCAATTCAACAAAGCACTTGACTAGACATTTCTCCAAATAAGACATACGAATGGCCAACATGTACTTTAAAATTTTATCAATGTCACTAATCATTATGGAAATGCAAATCAAAGCTAAAGAGCTTATTTCACTTCCACTAGATTGGGCATAATTTAAAAAATAGAAAATGATAGGTGAAGAAATTGAGACCTGTGTATGTGGCTGGTGTAAATGTAAAATGGTACACCCACTGTGAAAAACAATTTGGTGACTACTCAATATATTAAACAGAAAATTAACATATGACGAAGCAATCTTACTCCTAGATATATACTCTAAAGAATTAAAAACAAATGTTCAAATAAAAATTTGTAAATGAATGTTTATAGCAGCATTATTCACAGTAGCCAAAAGGTGGAAACAGCTCAAATGTTTGTCAATGGATAAACAAAATGTGGCATATCCACAAAATAGAATATTTTTTAGCCACAAAATGAAATGAAGTACTGATACATGCTACAACATGGGTGAACTTTGAAACAAGGCAGGCACAAAAGATCACCTATCATATTACTTCATTTATAGACAGTATCCAGTATAGATAAATCCACAGACAGAAAGCAGAGGGACTGCCAGGGGCTGGAGGGAGAGGGGAATGTTACAATGTTTCCATTAGGAAGATTAAAATGTTCTGGAGCTAGATAGTGGTGATGGTTGAACAAAACTGTGAATGGACTAGTTGCCAATGAATTGTACATGTTAACAGTGGTTAAAATGGTAAATTTATGTTATGTGTATTTTGTCCTAATTTTAAGAAAGAAAAGAAAAGAAAGGAAAGCTCCAGGAAAACAAAAAGCTGTCTAAAAAAGGCTAAGAAAAGGAAATAGTTGCATCACAAACAACTTGGATATGAAGGAAACACAATGTACATAGCCACCATAATGCCATTATTGTTTATTTTCAGCTTTTAAAATCAACCTATAGAGAAGCCACAGAAGACTTAATTAGGCTCATGGAAATGTCATCAATCTTGACAATGTAAAATTAAAAGTATACGTGATGAAAGATGTGATGTAGAAAGGAAGAGAAGAGCTGAAGAGGAAAGCAGGGCCACTAATAATCTTATCTTACAGAATGGGGAGTCAAGAGATACTGTGCAGAGTTGATAAAGCAAGAAATATAGGTGCAAGCAATTGTCTAAAGCTACACAGAAAAGCAAGGAAGGAACTAAAGATAAGGTTTTTATGGAGAAGACAGGAGTAGGAGAGATTGTGTCTTAAATTGATAGATTAAGAAAAAGCAGCTATGTATAGTGTTAGGGATAAATGAAGGAACTAATTACCAGAAGAAACAGCTAAAAGAGGAGAGGTTCTGGCATGGGAAAAGGTGGGGCAAAGGACTGTTGATTGTTATAATAAAAACTTCTACTCTTTGATTTTTAATCATATACATGTATTTGTTTGATTTCAAAAATACTTATTAAATTATGTAGTTCTAACCATATCTACTCTTAGCCTTAAATCCTTCTAAAGCTCTCCAGTGATACAGGTTAACTTTTGAACTTTTTATATGTAATTCAAAGTCCTTTAAAATCTGGCCCCAACCTCCATTACCAGCATTATAACTAGTCTTTTCCTTAAAGAACGTAGGACTCTGACCACACCAATCTATTTGCAGCATCTGGGGTGCCACTCTCTTTCATCTTCCCTGCTTTTGTACATTTTGCTGCCTCTGTCTGGCATTCTCCTTCTCTTCCTCATCTCCCTAATGAATCCACGCTCGTCCTCCCAGATTTTGCAAATGTCACCTCTCCCAGGAAGCCTTCTCTTCCACTTTGAAGAAAGAGTTTTGCCTTCTTTCCTCTCTCCTCTCTCAGCAGTTTGTATACCCCTCTACTATAGCTCAGATTACATGAGATTTAACTTGATGTGTCTGCTTTCCCTTCTGGATTGTGAACGCTTTGACGACATTGAACAGCTTTTATCCATGTTTGTATTCCCAAGGCTTAGCCCATTTCTTATTGAATTGAATTCATTTTTTGAAAGGTTGATTGAAAAAAATAATCTTTACTAAGAAACTATGGAAAAACAAGAAAGTCTCAGAAAGTTAGTACAGTTTATTTTATTACAGCATCATCAAAACAATGAAGAAAGAAATGATTTTGGTTGTTTCTCAAAATGTTAAACACAGAGTCACCATATGCTCTAGTAATTCCACTCCAAGGTTTATACCTAACAGAAATAAAAATACATGTCCACATGAAAGCTTGTATACAAATGTTTATAGCAAGGTTTTTCATAATATCCAAAGGAAACAACCCAAATGTCCATTAATTGAGGAACTAATAAACAACATGTGGTATATTCGTACAATGAAATAGTATTTTGCCAGGAAAAGGAATGAAGTACTGATACATGCTACAACATGGATAACCTTGAAATTCTGCTAAGTGAAGCCAGACACTAAAGGTCACATATTGTATTACTTAATTTTAATGAAATGTTCAGAATAGGCAAATTTATAAAGACAGAAAGTAGGTTAATGGGTACATAGGGCTTGGGGTGGAGTGGGGTCAAATGCGAGTGACTGCTAATGGGTATAAAATTTATTTTGGGGGCAATGAAATGCTCTCAAACGTGGTAGTGATGATGATCACACAAATTTGTGAATATACTAAAAACCATCATATTGTACACTTTAAAGTGGTGAACTTCATGATGCTTAAATTTTATCTCAAGATAGCTGTTTAAAGAAGAAAGAACAAAATAAAAAACCTTAGAAAAAATCCTGGAAGGAACTACACCAAAAGGTCGACAAGTGGCTAACTTTGGTTTGTGGGATTTTGTGAAGGTGATTGTTATTCTTTTCTTTTATTCTACTTTACAGTGTCTTCTAATACACTCTATGATGAATGTGTATTATTAAAAACAGACACTTCATGTTTTAAAATATGAAGGAGGAAAGGAGAGAGGAGAATTAACACATTCTGAGTACCTAGTATATACCAGCTGGGTGAATCCTTATAGCATTCATGTCAGGTTGCTGTTTTTATTTCAACTTCACCAGTGTGAATGAGATGTGAGGGTTCACTGTCTTCCATTCTCTTCCCTCTTCTAAGAAGCTTCTTGGGTTTTCTTGCTTGATTTGGGGCCTTTAGATTTGTTTTACTGGTAATGACTAAAGGAAGATTGAAAGGGGCCTTGAAAGGCTGGACTGGCCATAAAAGTAGACTGACCAGAAGAAGAAAAGAAAGGATCGGGAGCAAGATGGCCGAATAGGAACAGCTCCAGTCTCCAACTCCCAATGCGAGTGACACAGAAAACCAGTGATTTATGCATTTTCAACTGAGGTACTGGGGTCATCTCACTAGCAAGTGACGGACAATCGGTGCTGGTCAGCTGCTGCAGCCCGACCAGCGAGAGCTGAAGCAGGGCGAGGCACCGCCTCACCTGGGAAGTGCAAGGGGGAAGGGAATCCAATTTCCTAGCCAGGGGAACTGAGACACACAACACCTGGAAAATCGGTAACTCCCACCCCAATACTGCACTTTAAGCAAACAGGCACACCAGGAGAATATATCCCACGCCTGGCCGGGAGGGTCCCACGCCCA
>NW_012115333.1:3088805-3095879 GCF_000951035.1 Colobus angolensis palliatus | reverse complement strand
AAAAAAAAAAAAAGAAAGAAAGAAAGCATCTGGGGAAAGATTAGAGGAGGGTGTGGAAAGAGAAGAGGTGGCCAGGGCTGAAAGTAGGCAGAATTAGCCTTGTAGTGTAGACGGGGAGGACTTGCAGTGGTGCCTGACTCTTTTTGTCATTTTGACCTCCACTCAGACATGGCCTCTTCAAGGGCACCTCCATGCCTGTCTCTAAAGGAACCCCACTCACCTCTGTCTTCATCTCTTTCTATCTCATTACCTTGTGTCAGTCTCTCCAGAGTATTTACTACTATCTGAAAGTGTTCTCATCACTGACTAATTTCTCTTCTGTCTTCTCTCTCTGAGACATGAGTGTGTTTGTACAGCCAGGACCTTCTCTGGCTTGTTTGCTGCTGTATTGCAGGACTGAGAAAAACGTCTGGCAACATTGTGTGTTCAAACAGTGAGAACAGCTGTTGCTGTTGTCATTCACCCACTCCCCTCCCATCACTTATCTCCACTTTCTCAAATGCCTGCCATTCATCCTTCAAAGCCCAACACCCAGCAACGCCTAGAACTCAAACTTCTAGCCTCAAAGTGAGCTCCTGACCTTGGCACATGAGCCCACCTCAACTACTCCCACATTTCTCTCACCTTTCCAGTTGGATGATAAGCTCTTTGATGCCAGGGTCTGTTTCTCATATTTCATTTCAATACATTTTACTGAGCTTATTTTTTTCTTGTTTGTGTGTGTCAGAGAGTAAACACATGAAGAAAATGGCAACTTTAGACTATGGTAAGTGTTATGACAAAAATAAAAGAAGAGATGGCCTAAACCATGATTAGAGTTGGGGGAGTGGCAATAAGTTAGCCTGGATGATTGGAGAAGGTTCCCTGAGGAGGTGGCAATTGAACTGAGACCTGAATGAGGAGATATGAATAGCTTTCTATATCTCCCACAATGCTTTCCATATGCTATGTGGTACACACTGTATATTTGCTGCTTGGCTGAGCATGGAGTCTCTGGGATAGAAGGTTCCTTAAAAGTTTTCTAATCCAGGTCCAAGCCTACATAGGTTTAATTTCCCAACAGTAGGACACTGCCCTCAAGTGGTACAATCGGCCTCAAGGTCGCCAAAGTTTCCCACTGGAGGACGTCCTCAAGACTCCCTTATGGATAGCTGCAGAACCAGCATTTTCCAGGCACCTGCTGTTTGCCTGAAACTTTTATACCCAGTATCTTAACCCTTATCTGGTGGTACTATTATCATTCCCATCTGAAAGATAAGGCAAACTCAGAGAGTTTATATAACTTACCTAAGGCCACGCTGCCAGCGAAAGTGTAGTGAATTATCTGACTCCAAAGCTGGTGCCTCTTCCTACCATTCTTTGCTCCCTTAATTCTGAAGTTTAAACTACCCTGTTCAGGCTTTAGAAGTTCTTTGAGATTCCCAACCCCAGAACTGCCTTGGTTTTCTTGGGCCTTTCTCACTGGAGATATCAGCTCAGCCTATTCCACCTAGTGACCCTACAGAGATGTGAAGTTCCACTGTCTTTATTTTTCATGATCATAACATGAGGACTGTGATCTTGTGTGACCCAAAATGCCCCTGGCTGGACATTCCCATACCTCACTCAGGCTTCCTTCACCAAATTTGGACTCGCTCTTATTTCATGTGTGTGTGTGTGTCTGTGTGTGTGTGTGTGTGTGTGTGTGCACACGCCTGGTCCCCAGGCAAAGAGGTCATTTCAGTCCCCTGCATTGTGACCTTTTCTCTTCCCCATCTACTACCTAATCTGCTGCGCCTGTTCCACCTCCTGTTTTATCTCTCCTATGGGCCAACGCAAGGTATTTACTCTTTCATACCCCAGAGAAGATCCTGCAGATCTCCTATACTTCCTCCCTCTCTCTGCCTCCTTCACAGTCACAGGGCCTGAGCCTGCTGCCAAGAGGTAGAAACAAGAGAGCAGGGGCCTGGGCCTCTCCGGGACTCTTTGAGGCAGCCTGTTGTGAGAGGTGCATGCCCTCGTGTGTTCACATTGTGTAAATTCAGGCTAAAATTAGAGCCTATGGCCTTGCTGTTGGACCCTTCTCCATGACCTGGCCAAGGATCCTAGCTTTTCCCTCTACCTGTGCCATCGTCTCTCTGGCATTTGAATCAGCCTAGGTCTTGGGAATGTTATCTCAGTCTCACTCCAAAAGTAGCTCCTTTTGGTCTGGCCATTCTCTCTCTCTCTCTCTCTCTCCTGTAACTATACAACGATAATAGCCACTCTTTGTCCAGAATGTCAGGAGATTCATATGCATTAGCTCATTCAATCTGCACAACACCCTGGTAGGTAAGTGTTACTTTCTTGACCTATAGTAGGCACCTAATGAATGAATGAATGATATCTCCCCAGTTCATCACAGAGCAAACAGAAGCTCAGGGAGAATCACACAGGTAATAAGAGACAGATATAAAATAGAAACCCACGTCAGTTTGACCTCAGAGCCAGGACTCCCAACAGCTATATTAGGATGCTTCTGACACTACTGAGGCTCCTTAAATCCCAATCCCCAGGTTCGTCTGAGGGGAAAACTGAGGGTTGTGATTAGCTACACTGGGTTTCAAGTTAGAGAGCTAGTAAGTAGGCACCATACCTTCCTAACTCTGTGAGTGTGGGCAAATTACTTAACGTCTCTACCACAACTTTTTTGTTGACAAGTGATAGTATTTATAGTAAACAACTCAGAGGGTTGGGCCACTTTAATGAGATAGTGTACATAAAGGGTTTAGCATGGGGCTTGACACATAGTAATTGCTCTGCCCTTTGCTACTCACCCCATATCCTCAACCCCTTTCTCCATTCTAGTAAAGTGAATGGTAGCCACCAAAAATATATGGCCGTGTTCTAAATCCTGGACATGTGAATCCTGGAACCTGTGAGTGTTTGCTTATTTGGAAAAAGCATTTTTGTGGATGTGATTAAGTTAATAATCTTGAGATGAAGAGAGTGTCATAGGTTATCTGTGTGCATCCTAAATCCAATGACAAGTGTCATTGTTAGAGAGAGGCAAAGGGAGATTTGTGTATCACAGTATCTAAGTATTGTTTTGGACTTGGGTTTTTTTTTTTTTTTTGAGACAGAGTCTCTCTCTGTTGCCCAGGCTGGAGTATAGTGTTGCGATCACAGCTCACTGCAACCACAACCTCCTATGTTCATGTGATCCTCCCACCTCAGCCTGCCAAATAGCTGGGACTACAGGTGCATGCCACCACGTCTGGCTAATTAAAAAAATTTTTTTGTAGAGACAGCGGTCGCTATGTTGCCCATGCTGGTCTCGACCTCCTGAGCTCAAACGGTATTCCTGCCTCAGCCTTCCAAAGTGCTGGGATTATAGGTGCAAGCCACTGCACCCTGCCATATCTATGTATTACTAACTTTATGTCATAATATTTAATTTTCGGGATATTAGAAGAAGAGTAAATACCACAGAAGGACTTTACCTCCTCTTCTGGAGAAGGGGTTAGTGCATTTTTGGTTGTATGCAGGATAATTGTATCATGTCAAGTGGAATTGTTATTTTATTTATTTGGAGATTAAGTACAATTAAAGGAGATGTATATGTGTGCCAAGTTGACAAGGGGTGGACTTGTGATTGTTAATTTTATGTGTCCACTTCACTAGGCCATGGGTTGTCCAGATACTTGGTCAAACGTTATCCTGGGTATGTCTGTAAAGGTGCTTTGGATGAGATGAACACTTAAATAGGTAGACTCAGTGAAGCAGATTGCCCTCCACAATGTGGATGAGACTCATTCAATGACTGAAAGCCTAAATAGAAAAAAAGGCTGACCCTCCTCTTAGTAACAGATAATTATCTTGCCTGATGGTCTTCAAACTGGGACATTGGCTCTTCCTGGTTCTGCAGCAGCCTGCTGGCTTTAAGACTCAAATTGGGACACTGGTGCTACAGATTTTGGACTCACCATGCACCCTAATCACATGAGCTGATTCCTTATAATAAATCAGTCTCTCTTGCATTCATGCTATCTCTCTAATTGTTTCTCTGGTGAACCCTGACAGATACAAGGAAATAATGCTTCCCAATTCATTCTGTGAAGTATTATCCTGATAGCGGAACCAGACAAAGACATTAGAAGAAAAGAAAACTACAGAACAAACTGTATCCAGTAACACAGAAAAAGGATTAAACGCCATGAACAAGTGAGATTTATCCCTATAATACAAAGTTTGTTGAACACCCGGTAATCAATCAATGTAATAAATTATATTAACAGAATAAAGGGCAAAAATCACATAATCATATGAATGGACACAGAAGAAGCATTTGATAAAATCCATCATCTTTTCATGTTTTTTTAAAAAAACTCCACTAA
Organism: Colobus angolensis palliatus; assembly: GCF_000951035.1. NCBI lineage: Eukaryota > Metazoa > Chordata > Mammalia > Primates > Cercopithecidae > Colobus > Colobus angolensis. Next base: position 3,091,524 of record NW_012115333.1, on the reverse strand, counting down.
CTAGGGTGAGAAGGGAATTTCCTCAACTAGATAAAGAGCATCTACAAAAAACAAACAAACAACAAAAAACACAGCTAACATCCTACTTAATTGTGAAAGACAGTTCTTTTCCCCTAAGTTCAGGAACAAGACACGGATGGCAGCTCTCACCACTTCTATTCAATATTTTATTGGAGAAGCTAGCCAGGGCAATAAAGTAAGAAAAGTAAATAAAAGGCATCTAGATAACAAAGGAAGAAGTAAATATTTACCTTTATTTGCATATGTTATAAGCATATAAACAATTCTAAGGAATTTACTAAAACCTAATAAGAGAAACAAGTTAGCCAAAGATGTAGGATACAAGATCAATGTACAAAAAATGTGTGTATTTTAAACACTAGCAATGAACAATCCGAAATGAAATTAAGAAAACAATTTTATTGATAACAGCAAAAAGAATACTGAAAATAAAATTAATAAAAGAAGTTCAAGACTTATACTCTGAAAACTACAAAACATTAACAAAAATTAAAGAAGATCTAAATACATGGAAAGTCTTCCCCATTATTCATAAAATGGAAAACTTAATATTTTAAATTTAATCTCCAAATTGAACTACAGATTCAATGCAATCCCTATTAAAATCCCAGATGGCTTGTGTTTTGCAGATTTAAAAAGCTAAAATTTATATGGAATGCAAGGAACCCTGAATAGGCAAAACCATCTTGAAAAAGAAAAACAAAATTGGAGGCTTCTCATATCCTGATTTCAAAACTTACTACAAAGCCATAGTAATCAAGACAGTGTCATATACACTTAAAGATAGATATATAGTACAGATGCATAGGTGTAAAGTGGAATACAATTGAGAGTCCAGAAATAAACCTTCATACTTATGGTCAATTGATTTTCAACAAGGATGCTAAAACAATTCAACGGAGTAAGAAAAGTCTTTCCAACAAAGGTGCTGGGACATCTGGATTTCCACATGTAAAGAAATGAAGTTGGATCTCTACTTCACACTATATACAAACATTAACTCAAAATGGATCAAAGACCTAAATGTAAGAGCTAAAACTATAAAACTCTGAGAAGAAAATATAGGGGGAAATATGCATGACCTCATATTTGGCAATGGATTATTATATATAATACCAAAGCATAAAAACAAAAAAGAAAATGATAAATTCAACTTCATCAAAATTTAAAATTTCCATGCTTTAAAAGGACACTATCAAATAAGTGAAAAACTCATACAAAGGGAGAAAATATTTGCAAATAATATACCTGATAAGGAAATTCTACCCATAATGTATTAAGAACACTTACAACTCGACAAGTAAAAACTGAGTTAAAAATTAAAAGAGTATTAAATTAATAATGCAGTAAAATATTTCATAGACACTTCTCCAAGGAAGATATAAAAATGGCCAACAGGTACATGAAAACTTTCTGAATGTCACTATCAGGAAAATGCAAGTCAAAACCACAATGAGATACCAGCTCACACCCACTGGGATAACTATAATAAAAAAGATAGAAAATAACAAGTGTTGGGGGAGAATGTGGAGAAATTGGGACCCTCATACATTGCTGGTGGGAATGTGAAATGGTACATTCACTTTGCAAAGGTGTTTACAGTTTCTCAAAAAGTTAAACATAGAATTGCCATATGACCTAGCAATTCTACTCCTAGGTGTATAACCATGAGAAATATAAACATATATGTCCACACAAAAAATTGTACATATACGTTCATAGCAGCATAATTGATAATAGACAAAAGGTGGAAGCAATCCAGATGTTCATCAAGTGATTAATGAGTAAAAATTATATGGTCTATCCATGCAATGGAATATTTTATGTGGCAATAAAAAGGAACAAATTACTGACACATGCTACAACATGGATGAACCTCAAAAATGAGATGCTAAGTGAAATAAGCCTGTCACAAAAGACCACATACTGTATGATTCCATTTATATAAAATGTTCAGAACAGGCAAATCTATTGAGACAGAAAGTAGATTAATAGTTTCCAGAGGATAGGGAGAGAAAGGAATGGGAATGGTTGGTGACTGCTAATGGATAGGAGTTTTTTGGAGGAGGATGAAAGGTTCTGAAATTAGATAACAGTGATGTTTATACAACTATACACATCTAAAACCTACTGACTTGTACAGTTTTAAGGGGGCAGTCTGGGCACAGTGGTTCACGCTTGTAATTTCGGCACTTTGGGAGGTCAAGGTGGGAGGTTCGCTTGAGCTTAGGAGTTCAAGACCAGCCTGGGCAACACGGCAAAACTCCATCTCTACAAAAAAAAATTAAAAATTAGCCAGGCATCAGCCTTGCTAGAGATGTAGACAGCCAAATACATGAAGCTCAAAGAACACCTGGGAAATTTATCCCAAAAAGATCATTGCCCAGGAACATAGTCATCAGGTTATCTAAAGTCAAGACAAAGGAAAGAATCTTTAGAGCTGTGAGGCAAAAGCATCAGGTAACCTATAAAAGAAAACTGGCTGGGCATGGTGGTTCACACCTGTAATCACAGTACTTTGGGAGGCTGAGGTGGGCAGATCATGAGGTTAGGAGTTCGAGACCAGCCTGGCCAATATGGTGACACCGCATCTCTACTAAAGTACAAAAATTAGCCAGGCATGGTGGTGCATGCCTGAAGTCCCACCTATTTGGGAGGCTGAATCACTTGCACCTGGGAGGCGGAGGTTACAGTGAGC
>NW_012115333.1:3071391-3088755 GCF_000951035.1 Colobus angolensis palliatus | reverse complement strand
TGCCTTGTGGTAAATGTCAGGGCAACACACCTAGAAAGGAGATCCCAGGGCTTCCTGCCTCGCTCCGGACTGCGGCTGCTGCTTGGGGTTTGTGGGTGAAGATGGAAGCGCGAGGGACAGGACCCACCAACAGCTGCCCCTACCCACCCCTCCTGCTGCTGAATGAAAATCGGATCAGTGCAGGGGCACAGTCTCAAATGTCAGCTCACACTCCAAAGACAGCGTTGCAAAAAACATCTCCTGCCCACCCCACCTCCACCCCAGCCCCAACTCCTAATCCACAGGGCAAAATAATCAACTATTGGGCTGAGCGTGGTGGCTCATGCCTGTAATCCAAGCACTGAGGAGGTTGAGGTGGGAGGATAGCTTGAACCCAGGAGTACTAGACCAACCTGGGCAACACATGGAAACTGTCTCCACAAATAAAAAACTAAAAAGAAATTTGCTGGGCATGGTGGAGTACATCTGTGGTCCCAGCTACTCTGGGCTGAGGCCAGACAATAGCTTGAGGCCAGGAGCTAGAGGCTACAGTGAGCCACGAGTACGCCCCTGCACTCCAGTCTGAGCAACAGAGTGAGACCATCTTAAAAAAAAAAAAAAAAAATCAGATTAACTGTAGATTTCTCAGCAGAAACAGTACAAGCTAGAAGGGATTGGGGCCCCATCTTTAGCCTCCTTAAACAAAATAATTATCAGCCAATAACTTGGTATCAAGCAAAACTAGGCTTCATAAATGAAGGAAAGATGCACTCTTTTTCAGACAAACAAATGCTGAGAGAAATCACCACTACCAAACCAGCACTGTAAGAACTGCTAAAAGGAGCTCTAAATCTTGAAACAAATCCTCGAAATACACCAAAATAGAATCTCCTTAAAGCATAAATCGAACAGGACCTGTAAAACAAAAACACAATGAAAAAAAGTAAAAACAAGTTATTCAGGCAACAAATAGCACAATGAATAGAATAGTACCTCACATCTCAATACCAACGTTGAATGTGAATGACCTAAATGCTCTACCTAAAAGACATGGACTGGCAGAATGAATAAGAATTCACCAGCCAAGTATCTACTGTCTTCAAGAGACTCACCTGACACATAAGGACTCACATAAACTTAAGGTAAAGGGGTGGAAAAAGATATTCTATGCAAATAGACAGCAAAAGTGAGTGTAGGAGTGGCTATTCTTATATCATACAAAACAAACTTTAAAGCAACAGCAGTTAAAAAAGACAAAGAGGGACAGTATATAATGATAAAAGGACTTGTCCAACAGGAAAATATCATAATCCTCAATATATATGCACCTAACACTGGAGCACCCAAATTTATAAAACAATTACTACTAGGCCTAAGAAATGAAATAGACAGTAACACAGTAAAACTGGGGGACTTTAATAATCCACTGACAGCACTAGACAGGTCATTAAGACAGAAAGTTAACAAAGAAACAATGGACTGAAACTACACCCTACAACAAATGGACTTAACAGCTATTTACAGAACATTCTACCCAACAGCTACAGAATATACATTCTATTCATCAACACATGGAACATTCTCCAAGATAAACTATATGATAGACCACAAAACAAGTCTCAGTAAATTTAAGAAAATTGAAATTATATCAAGTACTCTCTCAGACCACAGTGGAATAAAATTGGAAATCAACTCCAAAAGGAACCCTCAAAACCATAAAATTGCATGGAAATTAAATAACCTCCTCCTGAATTATCATTAGGTCAAAAATGAAATCAAGATGGAAATGAAAGAAATATTTAAACTGAATGATAATAGTGACACAACCTATCAAAACCTCTAGGATATAGCGAAGACAGTGCTAAGAGGAAAGTTCATAGCATTAAATGCCTACATCAAAAAGTCTGAAAGAGCACAAACAGACAATCTAAGGTCACACTTCAAGGAACTAGAGAAACAAGAACAAACCAAACCCAAACCTAGCAGAAGACAAGAAATAACACAGATCAGAGCAGAATTAAATAAAATTGAAACAAACAAACAAACAAAAAAACCCAAAATATAAATGAAACAAAAAGCTGGTTCTTTGAAAAGATAAATGAAATTGATAGCCCACTAGTGAGATTAACGAAGAAAAGAAGAGAGAAGATACAAATAAGCTCATTAGAAACAACACGGAAGATACTACAATAGATACCACAGAAATACAAAAGATCATTCAAGGTTACCATGAACACCTTTATGTGCATACACTAGAAAACCTAGAGGAGATGGATAAACTCCTGGAAATATACAACCCTCCTAGATTAAACTAGGAAGAAATACAATAGCAGACCAATAACAAGCAGCGAGACTGAAATGGTAACTTGAAAAATTGCCAACAAAAAAAGGTCCAGGACCAGACAGATTCACAGCTGAATTCTATGAGACATTCAAAGAAGAATTGGTACCAAGCCTATTGACACTATTCCAAAAGATAGAGAGAGGGAATCCTCTCTAAATCATTCTATGAAGCCAGTATCACCCTGATACCAAAACCAGGGAAGGACATAACAAAAAAAAAGAAAACTACAGACTAATATCCCTGATGAACACAGATGTAAAAATTCTCAACAAAATACTAGCTAACCTAATCCAACAGCATATCAAAAACATAATGTACCATGATCAAGTGTGTTTCATACCAAAGATGCAGGAATGGTTTAACATACATAAGTCAATAAATGTGATACACCACATAAACAGAATTAAAAATAAAAGTCACATAATCATCTTAATAGATGCAGAAAACGCATCTGACAAAATCCAGCATCACTTTATGATAGAAACCCTCGGGAAAATCGACATAGAAGGGATGTAACTTAAGATAATAAAAGCCATCTACCACAAACCCACAGCCAACTGAATGGGGAAAAGTTGAAAGCCTTCCTCTTGAGAACTGGAACAAGACAAGGATGCTCACTCTCACCACTTCTATTCAACATAGTACTGGAAGTCGTAGCCAGAGCATTCAGACAAAACAAAGAAATAAAGGGCATCCAAATCAGTAAAGAGGAAGTCAAACTGTCTCTGTTTGCTGATAATATGATGGTTTACCTAGAAAACCTAAAGACTCCTCCAAAAAGCTCCCAGAAGTGACAATGAATTCAGCAGTTTCAGGATACAAAATTGTTTACAAATCAGCAGCTCTGCTATACACCAACAGCGACCAAGCTGAGAATAAAATCAGGAACTCAATCCTTTTTACAATAGCTCTAAAAATATACATATATTTAGGAATACACCTAACCAAGGAGATGAAGGACCTCTATAAGGAAAACTACATAACACTGCTGAAAGAAATCACAGCCGACACAAACAAATGAAAACACATTCCGTGCTCATGGATGGGTAGAATCCATATTGTGAAAATGACCATAATGCCAAAAGTAATCTACAAATTCAATGCAATTCCCATTAAATACCACCATCATTCTTCACAGAACTAGAAAAAAGAACACTAAAATTTATATGGAACCAAAAAAGAGTCCACATAGCCAAAGCAAGACTAAGCAAAAAGAACAAATATGGAGGTATCATATTACCTGACTATAAACTATACTATAAGGCCATAGCCACCAAATCAGCATGGTACTTGCATAAAAATAAGCACTTAGACCAATGCAACAGAATAGAGAACCCAAAAACAAAGTCAAATACTTACAGCCAACTGATGTTCGACAAAGCAAACAAAAATATAAAGTGGAGAAAGTATACCCTATTCAACAGATAGTGCTGGGATAATTGGCAAGCCACATGTAGAAGGATGAAACTGGATCCTCATCTCTCACCTTATACAAAAATCAACTCAAGATAGATCAAAGACTTAAATCTAAGACCTGAAACCATAAAAATTCTAGAACATAGCATTAGAAAAACCCTTCTAGACATTGCTTTAGGCAAAGACTTCATGACCAAGAACCCAAAAGCAAATGCAACAAAAACAAAGATAAGTAGATGGGATTTAATTAAACTAAAATGCTTCCACACAGCAAAATAAATAATCAGCAGAGTAAACAGATAGCCCACAGAATGGGAGAAAATTTTCACAAACTAGGCATCTGACAAAGGACTAATATCCAGAATCTGCTAGGAACGCAAATAAATGAGCAAGAAAAAAACAACCACACGAAAAAGTGGGCTAAGGACATGAATAGACAATTTGCAAAAGAAGGTATACAAATAGCCAACAAACATGAAAAAATGCTCAACATCACTAATAATCAGGGAAATACAAATCAAACCCACAATGCAATGCAATACCACCTTATTCCTGCAAGAATGGCCATAATCAAAAAATTAAAAAATAAGAGAAGTTGGCGTGGATGCAGTGAACAGGGAACACTTTTACACTGCTGGTGGGAATGTAAACTAGTACAGCCATTACGGTAAACAGCGTGGAGATTCCTTAAAGAACTAAAAGTATAACTACCATTTAATCCAGCAATCCCACTACTGGGTATCTATCCAGAGGAAAAGAAGCCATTATATGAAAAAGACTCTTACACATGCATATTTATAGCAGCACAATTCACAATTGCAAAAATATGGAGCCAGTGTAAATGCCTGTCAACCAACAAGTGGATAAAGAAAATGTGATATATATATATACACGTATACATACACACACACACACGCACATACTATGGAATACTACTTAGCCATATAAAGGAACAAAATAATGGCATTCGCAGCAACCTGGATAGAGTTGGAGACCATTATTCTAAGTGAAGTAGCTCAGGAATAGTAAAACAAACATTGTATGTTCTCACTCTCAAGTGTGAGCTAAGCTATTAGGATGCAAAAGCCTAACAATGATAGGACTTTGGGGACTCAGGGAAAGAGGTATAAAGGACGAAACATTGGGTACAGTGTACACTGTTTGGGTGATGGGCACACCAAAATCTCAGAAATCTCCATTAAAGTTATTAAACTGTTTTCATGTAACCAAACACCATCTGTTCCCCAAAAACCTATTGAAATAAAAAAAAATGGGAACAACAGACACTGGGGTCTACTAGAGGTGGGGAGAAAGGGAGGGGGCAAGGGTTGAAAAGCTACCTGTAGGGTATTGTGCTCACTACCTGTGATGGGTTCAATCATACCCCAAACCTCAGTATCATGCACTATTCCTTTGTAACAAACCTACACATGTACCCCTTGATTCTAAAATGAAAGAGAAAAGGAAAACAAAAAGACAATGTGATATCAGTATAAAGACAGGAAAATAGAGCAATGGAACAGAATAGAGTCCAGAAACAGACCCACACATATACGAATAACAGATTTTTTACATTATCAATATTACTTGCAAAAGGAGACTGTAAAATACTTCTTGATCACTCTGTTTCGTGCCAGCTACCACACCATGAGTAACTCTTGGGAGATCCCTATGTGGCAAGGTACTGAGGTCTCTTTCCAACAACCATGTGAGTGGGCTTGGAATCCCCCAGTCTCACTCAAGCCTTCAGATGGCTATATCCTCAGCCAAGTTTGACCAAAACCTCATGAGAGAGTTGGAACCAGAACCTTTCAGCAAAGCCACTACTACATTCCTACTCCTCAGAAACTGTGTGATGTAATAAATGTCTGCTGTTTTAAAGCAAAAAAAAAAAAAAAAAAAAAAGCTAGACATGGTGGTGCACACCTGTAGTTCCACCTGCTCAGGAGGCTGGGGTGGGAGGATCACTTGAACCCAGGATATGGGGGCTGCAGTGAACTGTGATCACGCCACTGCATGCTAGCTTGAATGACAGAGCTAAGACTCTGTCTCCAAAAAAGGGGGAAAATTTTATGGTATATAAATTACATTGCAATAAAACTGTTATAAAGCAACAAACAGGCTAGATGCAATGACTCATGCCTGTAATCCCAGCACTTTGGGAGGCCGAGGCAGATGGATAACTTGAGGTCAGGAGTTCAAGACCAGCCTGGCCAACATGGTGAAACCCTGTCTCTACTGAAAATACAAAAATTAGCCGGGCGTGGTGGTATGTGCCTGTAACCCCAGCTACTTGGGAGTCTGAGGCAGGAGAATTGCTTGAACCCAGGAGGCGGAGGTTGCAGTGAGCCGAGATTGTGCCACTGCATTCCAGCCTGGGCTACAGAGCAAGACTCCATCTCAAAAAAATAAAAAATAAAAAATAAAAGAACCCACCACCACCAACAAAAATGAACAATCTGAAAAACAGTAACATAATAAAAATAATGGCCGGGTACGGTGGCTCATGCCTGTAATCCTCGTGCTTCGGGAAGCCAAGGAGGGCGGATCATCCGAGGTTGGGAGTTTGAGATCAGCCTGACCAAAATGGAGAAAACCCGTCTCCACTAAAAATACAAAATTAACTGAGAGTGGTTCATGCCTGTAATCCCAGCTACTTGAGAGGCTGAGGCAGGAGAATCACTTGAACCTGGGAGACAGAGGTTGTAGTGAGCTGAGATGGCACCACTGCACTCCAGCCTAGGCAACAGAGGGAGAATCCATCTCATAATAATAAGCCCAATAATTTGGGCTCTAAACCTCAGAAAGTTCCAACAAAAATGAACATTCTTAATATGTAAATTGTTCTTACAAGTTAATTTTAAAAATCACAAAAGCAAAGGAGACAAATACCCAAAGATGAGACTAGACTCAAATGGCTAATAAATATGTGAAGAGAGAAAAAAGACAGTGAATAAGGGCTATGACCTCCATGTTGCTTGCTATATAAATGTCTCACTTATTTAACCCTCACACCAACCTATGAATTAGGCTCTCAGTTTCTTGTAGAGAATGCTATAGGCTACTGAGGACTGTGTGTCACCTTGTCCCATTTATGGTTTTTTCCTGACCTGCAGTGGTGGAGTGTGCCCCCACAATGCTCATCTGGGCACCATTGACTCCAGTGGTCTGACTTAATCCAAAGGGTCATTGAAGGTGTCAAGAGAATTCACTGGACTGCACACTTTCAGGCAAGACTCCTGGAAACATTCTTTCCGGAAGTGGGAGTTTTGCTATATACTAGTTGGCAGCACCTGAGTCCATCTTCCCTAATGAGCTCCTGGAGTGCAAATATTCTGTGTGGCAGGCTACGTGCAATACGTGCACACCCATCAGCCTTAGCAATCAGCCGGGCTGATAGGGAAGTTGTCAGCTGCTGATGGAAGCTGAGTTGCCCAGCAAGGGCATGCACACCCCTATGAGGAAGACCACTGTGCTCATGCCCAGCAGTGGACCCTGGAAGTCCCTGCTGGCAGGGCTGAGATTTCCTGCAGGAAGCTATTCTGTACTGCACCAACTGGAGGAAAAATGGGTAAGCACAGTCACAGATTCCTGGACCTTATTGCCTAGCTGTAGTAATTTCAGCCTGGACATTTTTAAAAGCAGGTGTTACCAATCATCCCCTTTGGACATAAAACCCCTTAATGAAGTGTCCATGGAAAGTCCATCCTGAAACCTGCAAGCTTGGGTCCTGGCAGAATAGGCCTGGGAACCTGATTGGGCTGCCTGCTTTTCAGGGTTATCAACTCCAAGCCAGGGCCTCATTAAAACACAAGTGGTAGGAGAAGGCAAGGAAAGGAGAGGAGGGTTGGACCACCTCAGACCCCCACAGCGGGCTCTTTTCCTTACTAGCCTGAGCAGACTCTTCACACCAACGACTACTAAGAACCGAGTGACTGAAAGAGAGTCTCAGGTAAGTGACTTCCATGGGGAGGAGAGAAGGTAAGGGCAATCTGCCTCAGTTTCCTCCAAGATCACCAGGTTGGAGAGAGACAAAATGTCTCAAGGAGCCATGGACAACAGTGAGGGTTGTGTTGGTGAGCCCTCTACTCAAACGTGCTTGTTGGTTTGGGATTGGTGGCTAACTGGACATGGCATGTGGTGAGGGGAAGTGACTCGGGCGTCTCTTTCATCTCTTTAAGTCTCAGGTCCTGGCACCTGCCAGGCTCAGGGGAGGCCCAGCAGTGTTTGTGAACTGGACTCACCTATGCTGATTCCTGGGAGAGACTGGCAGGATCTCTGATGGAATCTCCCTCTTCGGTCCTGGATTCTTGACTTTTTCAGGCATCTGATGTCTGTAGGAGTGTCCTAGTTAGCTATAGCCTCTGCGTGTGACAGGATCTGGGAGACTGCTCATCTGGCCTGGGCAATCTGTCCTTCTGTCAAATGCTGAAACCAGAGAAGACTTTCCCTGAGATGAGGATAGAGGAGAGGAGGAAGGATACAGAGCTAGTCCCTCCATGTTCCATGGAGCATACAAGTCTTTGCTGTGGCCAACACCATTCCTTGACATCAGGGGCTGAGCTGCAGTCATCTCTGTGTCCCTTCCAGGAATAAAGGCTATGTCTGGCATGTGGCTGATGGAGATACTTGTGGCTTGGAGCCAGACAGTCCTGCATAAAACTTTGGGTTTTGTTGCTTACTGGATGTGAGACACTATTTAAGTCACTTGGCTTCTGAGTGCACCAGTTTCCTCGTCTGTATATAGAATGAGTTTCTTATGAGAAAACGGATACAAACAACCTGGAATAGAGTAGGTGCTCAATAAATAGTGGCTGTCACTACCACTACCGCTGCCATCATCACCATCACCATTAGCACCTGTTGAGTGCCTCCTGTATGCCCATCTCTATGCTTGGCCTTGATGCAGAATGACAAAGGAGAAGCAGTTAGTGGTTTCTGCCCCAGGTTAGTATCTAGTGGGAGAGCTAAGGTGTGCACAAATAATGAAAATCCAAGTGGTGATCTCAGGCAGTACAGTCAGAATATGGAGTTCAAAGAGAGGAACGACTGTTCCTATGGGTTAGTGCCTTCCAGGAAGGCTGTCCAGAGGAGGTGAGTGCTCAGGCACGCCTGAATAGACTAGATTTCCAGTGTCTGGAGGGAAGATAGGGAGAAGGAAGGGCGTTCCTGGTTTAGCTCAGCCCAGGCCAGCACCGGAAGCTGGCAGTGTCCCTGTCTTCTGTTTGGCTGTTGGGGGTGAGGCTCAATGCTGGCTCAGCTTTAGGGCTGCAAATACTTAGCTGGCCACTAGAGGTCGACAGAGTTTGAGAAATAGGCAGGCTACTAGAGGAGAGGAAAAGATTGCTTGGGGACTCCACCACTTTGATTCAATAACCTGTCTACTGCCTCTTCCTCACCTCTAAGATCACACCCTCTCTCTCCCTGGTCTTTGGAGCCCTAATTCCTTCAGGCATTGTTAGTGCAGAAGCTCCCAAACTTCCTGCATTCTGCACCTCTGCCAGGGACACTGATCCCAGGAGGAAAGTTCCCTCCCTCTCCACACCCCACCCATCCCGGTTAAGGCAGGGGCTGCCTAGGCCCTGCTTTGTGTCCTGGAGAGAGGCTGTGGAAGAAAAAACAAGCCAGACCAGGGAGAGTGATGTTCTTCTTAGGGGCTGGCTTCCTGGCGAGGAAGATGCTGGGTGGTTTGTCAATCGAGGTTTGTCAGGGCCTCAGCCTCACTCCAACACTTCTTGGGGCAGCCTGGAAGAGGTGGAGGTCTGGTGAGGGTGGGGCGGGGAAGGCTTGGTTGAGAAACTAAAGGCTTAGAGACTGGGCCCCTACCAGGACCTTCCTGACTGAAGGTGGGAAGGAAGGTCTCTAAACCAAGATAGACTAAATTGTGAGTGGGGAGGGGAGGTGTCAATGTCAGAGATCCTGGCTGGATTGGCTGAGGGGCAGCTGGAGGGTGGTGGGCCTGGGTGCCATATATCTGCCAGTGGTTATCTGGCCAGCTGGGTCCAGCCCCTATTCTGTCCTCAGGATGCCCCAAGAGGCTGCATGGCCTCTCTCTGGTAGGCCTGGGGTTATCAGCCAAGAAAGCCCAGAACCTGACCCTTTAGCCTCCACGGTTGGGTAGTAGGCAGGATGCTAGCTCGGAGTCCAGTGAGGGCTCAGAGCTAGGGGGCTGGAGCACTGAAGAAGCAGCTTGTCCTTCCCTCTGCTCCTCGGTTGTCCAAATGCACTCTCGGCTTGGGGTGTTCCTCCATAAGAACTTTATTCCTGGTGTTTGTGGGGCCTGACATGTCTAGTGTGTTCACTCAGGAACCAGGAGGAGGACCTGGAAAAGATGCATCCTATAGCCCTTCCCCAGGCCCCCTGGCCCTCTGAGATGAGGAGCTAGGCTGGGATCAGTGACAGCTGAGGACAGGTGCTGCTCCTTCCCTCGAATTCCTGTGCCCCTGACAGTGATGAATGGCCCAGCCTAGCCTTACACATTCTCCAGGCAACCAGAGCAAGAGAGCAACAGGCTTACCCTTACCTAGGCTGCCTCCTGCTGGGCTGGAGAGCAGAGAACAGGGGCACTACTGGAGGAAACTGAGCCCAGATCAGTGAAATCCAGCAGGCAGGGGTTTCCAAAGATGAGGCCTCTGAGAGCCCAGGGTCCCATCTGCCCTTCAGAGCCTTGTCCACCTGTTATGCACACTAAGTCATGCTCTGGCTCTCAGATGCCCTATTTCAGCCTCTTGCAGGGACAGGGGGCAGGTCATTTGCCTGTATGGAGCTTGAGGCTTTGGGACAGATGTCTAGGAGTCCAGGGTAGGGGTAAGGGGTATGAGGAGGAGATAAAGAGAGAAGGAGGGAGGGGGACCAGACCCATCTCAGGGAGAGAGGGGCTTCTCCCGTCCCTGGTGTCATTCTGCCATCAACCTGACACAGGCTAGCATCTGGCAGATCAAGATGATCTTAATGCAAACATCCATAAACCAGGCATGTAGCTGGGGCGGGGACAGGGAGGGGCTGGGGAGAGAGAGTCTGGTTGAACCTTTGGCCTTTGGGACCACCCTCTTCTTCCCCAGTCTCTGGGAACTCTCGTGGGTGCAGTGAAAACAGACTTCCAGATCTTACCCGCCTGGGGCTAGATCTCACCTAGCCCTGGGGTATGGTGCAGCCAGGTGGGGAGAGGAGGAAGAGTGGGAAGGCTCAGGCCCCACCCCAGGCTTGCCCTGAGACTGACCTACAGATAGAGTGAATTGGAAAAAAGCAAAGTATTCATTGAAGAAAAAGGGCAACCCAAGATCAGCATAGACCCCAGCTGGTCTCAGCTAGGAGGCAGGTGTGGGCAGAGGGAAGGAGAGCAGAGAAGGGGGTGGTGGGAATAAGCTGACTGAACAAAAGAGCGCTTTGCAGACCGAGGTTGGTGGAGCAGGGGATGCAGGCAGATTGAGCCTGGAGCCTCAGTTTTCTCATCTCTAAACAGGTCTATCAATATCAACCTCAGGAATGTTGTGAAGATTAAACAAAGATAATAGAGCACCAGGTGAAAGCACCCAGCCACACTGCCTGGCATGCAGTAGGTGTTTAATAAATGATAGCTCTCCCTCTCCTTGTAGGGAATAGGTGCCGGTGTCTGTGAGATGTGCAGGCACAGGCAGTAGCTCTTCTAGGAGGAAGACAGGAGACATGGAGCAGGCTAGAGATGACTGCAGACAAGAGAGAGGGTTGCTAGTCCCACTGGATTGTCCCAGTTGGTAATGCCCTGGGCCTCAAGTTAGGATCCTTGCTCCCTGACCCTTCAGTCTGCTTTTCTAACTGTTAGCTCTGGCTGGGCCTGCTGGCTCTCCAAGGTCCACACCTTGGCACACACTCCTTTCCACAGCCTTGGGATATGAGTGTGCCCTAGGTTTACATCCTGACTTTTCCACTTCCTGGCTGAGTGGCCTTAGGTGAGTTACTTCACCTCTCTGTGTCTCAGAGTGCAAGGCAGGCAGGGAGAAGTCAAGGACAAGGTCCACAGAAATAGAAAGGAGGTGTGTGCATGTTCATACATGTGTGTGGATGATAGTGAACATGAGAAACTGGGGGCTAGATTTTAAATTCCACGAGGACAGGACCCAGTCCTGCCACCTTCTGCTAAATAAATGGATAGCTGAGAAAGAATGAGAGTTTGTATGCGTATATGTACAAGTGTGTGAGAATATGAGAGGAGATAAAAAATGTGCATGTGCCACACAAAGCATGTGTGAACAGGTGAGAATGTGTGTGACTGGGGATGAGAGTGTCTCTGTGGGAGGCTCTGCAGAAGAATAAGAGTTTCCATTTAGTAAGCACCAGAGTGGGCCAGGCATGATACTAAGCCCTTCACATGCATTATCTCATTCACCCCTCACCACAGCTATGTGAATGAGGGATGACCTCTAGGTTACAGACAAGTAACTGAGGCACACAGAGGTGAATTGACTTGCCCAAGGAGACACAGTTCATAAGGAGGGAACTCGGGCTCTGAAGTTTATACCTCTCTGCTGCTCATGGGTGCGGGAAGCTGAGCTCAGAAGGAGCAGCTCTGCTCTCCCAGGGCTGCACGATGCCCGAGGCTTCCTGCAGCTGCCAGATGTTCTCCCGCATCTCTGAGTCCAGGAGCCCCCATATACAGGTATCGGTGTTTGGTGTTCCTTGTGGGCAGGGCTTGTTGGAGCTGCTCTTTGTGTCAACAGGGCTGGCCCAGCTCAGAGGTCAGCACAGAGGCACTGCTCAGGAAATGCTGGTGGACTTGAAACCTGATAGTTGTGTGTGTGTGCGTGAGCGCATGGGTGGACGCATCTGTAATGACACAATAACCTGGGAGGCATGGGTGAGGAGTGACTGCCAGTGGTATAGGGAGGGCTTGGATGAGAGGGCCCCCATTGCTCACAGATCCTGACTTCCTCTCAGGCTCCCTTGGGAGTAATTTTTCCCTACCTCGGGGGGCTGAATCATTACATCTGAGGCCCTGCCAGGGTGGGGCAGAAGGTGGGAACCTGGAATCACTGGCCTGGCCATGGCAGGGAGTAGGCTCAGCTCTGCTCCTGAGGCCCCTGTAGCTGGCGTGGGCAGGTTGAGGCAGAAAGGCTGTGCTGTGAGCAGGGATAACTATCATGTGGAGCAGGTCTGGACATAAAGAGTCTTCTCCTCATTTCCTCTGCCACCCTGCCCACCGGGATTAGGTGCTGGCACACTCAGGAACTGCTGCTGTCTTCCCATGTTTCCCAAGACTGGCTGCATAGCCTAATCTCCCCATCCCCCACCTGGCCTTGGGCTCTCCTCCTGTGAGGCACCGGGCATGCTGGCTATGGGGAGGAAGAATCGAGGCTGGCTCTAGGGTTGGCAGTGGTGGTCTTAGATGAGAAGAACTCTGGGCTATGGCCAGGAACATAGATGAACTTTCCAGGCCTGGCAACCTCTTGAAGGATTGTGAAGGAAGAGTCCTGGCCAGCCCCAGGCTGCTGCTGTCCATGCATGACCCAGCCTTAACCAGGAATGAACCAAAGAAGCAAAGAAGCAAGGATTGACTGGGAATTTGAGCCAGTATGGTACAGGGGAATGGCCATAAGCTTTGGAGATGGATGTTCCAGGAGTCAAATCTTGCTTTCACCACTGATCAGCTTGGTGATCTCAGATGGGTCACTTCTCTCTAAGCCTTACTTTTCCCTGTAGGTAAAATGGGGATACTGAAACTCATCTCAAAAGGTTATGAAAGGAAAAGCATCTAACATGGCTCTTGACAATAGCAGGCACTCAGTAAGCAGCAGGCTGCTTTCTGTATTCAGGTTTTGATGTCCTAGTATGCATTCCGGGGATCTCAGTCTCCCAGCTAGACTATTGGTATGTCCCTACACCCTGTTCTTCTCATCTCTCCTTCCTTACACCCCAATACAGGGTCCAGCTGGGAGCTCAGAGACCCCAAACAGCTCCTTCTTTCCCCTATCTACCTCAAGGGCCTGCCCCTGGAGGTGGGAAGGGCCCAGATTGTACCTATTTTCTCCTCTATTTGGGAGAAAATAAAAAGACAAAATCTGGGCTCTTCCCACCTCCACAGCCACAAAGATCATCAGAGGATCCACTGAGAAACGCTGTAGCTCAGTCACCTATTAAGCGAGATGATGGACATGAAACTGTGTGCGAATGGTGGAGCACTTTGGGAATGTTGCTCATCTAATCTCCATAAAGAAGCAGTGGGGAGACCTTATATTCTTGGCAGTCCCAAAGCCTACCCCAAACTCATATATTCCTACTAGTTCTTTCCCTTCCTCCCCATACAGGGTGGCGGTTTTTGCCAAGGCCACGCCTGTCCCAGGTCTTGTGTTCAAGTGCGTGTGCCAGGCTTGGGTATGCCACGCTCCGCGTGGGAGCTCCAGGTTTATCGCTGGCGCCCGCAGTGCTACGGAAGTCCAGCAGGGGGAGACATTAGCACGTGGGTACGTCCTCTGGGGTCCGACCAGGGAGAGTGGGTCGGACCGGGAGGGTCTGAGCTATGGGATCGAGCCAAGTTATAAAGCAAAGAGGCAAGACGGGGCGGGGAGAATGGGCCAGGGCTGGGAGACAAAGACCCAGATGGCGAGGCCGGGACAGGCTGGAGTCCGGCTTCTCGGGGCCAGGATGCCCGCTTTTGCTTTTTCAAAAGTCTCGTGTCCTGTGCTTTTTCCTCTTTGCCCTCGCGGTGTCTTTCTTTATCGACGTGCCCTCTTATCCCTGCTTGCCTATCCCGGGACCTTGCTCGCGCCTTCGGACAGGACAAGACTAAATCTTGGCTCCAGAGGTCCCACAAGCCTCCCCCAGAAAGCTGAAATTCCGAAGGTCTGGTCTCCAGCGGCGATGAACATGCCTTCCCTCCCCACCAAACCCCACCCTGCCCCCCGCCCCACCTCCAACCCCGGTCAAGTACTGGACACTCCCAAGTCTCCCCCTCCCACTGTTCTCACTTTTATGTTCCTGACTGTGGGTCCAAGTGCAAGCAGACAGGGCATTTTGAGGGCGAGAGGAGGAAAGCCCACCAAAGCCTTACGTTGGACTGGACGGGGAGCAGACAGGCTGTCCTTGACACGGAGGTGGGCACAGAGCAGGACTTCAGGGGTCCTGTGTGTAAAAAGAGAGTGGAAATACTTTCCTGGGGTACATAGGACAGGGTCAGTGGGCTGGGATGTTGACCAGACGCGTGGGGAGGAGAGCAGGCCTGTAGCTCTTCAGAGTGCCAACTTCCCACGGGTTGAGCGCTCTGGGAACAGGACTGAGCGGGACCCAACCCTAACCACACGAGCCGTACACTCAGATTAGTGCCATCAGGCGCGCGGCGTCCTTAAGAGCTCCCTGAAGCCCCGCCCCCTTCCTGCTCTAGGGGCGTGGTATGGGGCAAGGACCCCGCCACTGAGCTTGCTATTGGCTAAGAGAGCAGGGTTGGCCTTGCGTTCGCCTGAGCAAGGGAGTAGACAGCACAGCGGCAGCGGAGGAAGCCTATGCGAGCTGGACAGCAGTGGGAGGTGTGTGAAGCTCGCACTGGCCGTAGACCCTCGGGCTCGATCGCCCGGGAGCAAGGACTCGGCGACGCGAGGCTGCCGGGCTACCCGGCCGAGGCATCGGAGGCGCAAACTAATGGGACTGGCTCGCTCGGCAGCGTCTCCCCGCTCTTCTAAGTACACTGAGTAGGGCCCGCGTTGAAGTAGAAGCTGTCCGGGGGCGCATAGCCCGGAGTCCCAGTGTGGCCCGGAGGAACGGAGCCCGTGCCAGGGCGGCCCAGTCGGGAGCCCGGGGACCGAGCTTGTTTTGTGGGGAAACCCCCACTTCTTCCAAGGGACAGCGATCTCGGGACGGTCGAGGCGTCGGGGCGGCCACCGAGACCTCTGCGGGAAGACCCCGTCGGGGAGAGGGCTCGCAGCCCCAAACCGTCTCGGGGAGTCGAGCGGAATCGGGCGGGATCACCCGGGGGCGCAGAGCCCCCGTCGCGCCTCGTGCGGCAGCGGAGTGCCCAGGAGAACGAGCCCTCGGAGGCCGAAACCCATGCCCGGGTTGGGGGCGGCTGCCCAGTGAGTCCTCCTGGCCGGCCGGGCGGAGAAGAACGACACCAAAGCCGGCGGGAGGGGAGCACTTCAAAGCCGGCGGCTGCGGAGGATGGGTGCCTGAGCGGCTCCGAGCGCAGCGCGGCAGAGGAAGGCGAGGCGAGCTTTGCTGAGGAGGCGCCAAAGGATTCCGAAGTGCAGCCTGCCCCCGGGAAGATGGCTCGGCCTGGGCAGCGTTGGCTCGGCAAGTGGCTTGTGGCGATGGTCGTGTGGGCTCTGTGCCGGCTCGCCACACCGCTGGCCAAGAACCTGGAGCCCGTATCCTGGAGCTCCCTCAACCCCAAGTGAGTAACTTATCTCCTCTGGACCCTGGGGTGGGAGGCACTCCTTCAGGGTGAGGCCGCACGCCCCGGAGTGCATGTGGGGCGGTCTTTGGAGGAGGAGCGGCGCCTCATTTTGTCTCCGCTTTCTCGAGTGTTTTCCTGCGGGCGGGCGGGCGGAGCAGGGTGCGGCGGGGTGGGGTAGGGGGACTTGGCCGGGTTGTGACCCCCTGGGCTTCCCAGCCCTTGCCTCCGCACGTCCTGGATCAAGTTGAGATGGTCGCACCAGGCAGAGCTGGGGAGTCCGGGCGCCCGAGAGCGCACCGGAGAGCTGAGTGGAAGCGAGAACGCAGCTTCCTCCGGGGCCCCTGGGAACGTGGTGATTTTTGCCGAGAGCCGCTTCAGGAATGAGCTTGACTCGGGCGAGGGACAAGGCCAGAACACGGGTTCCTCGTTTGCTTAGCTGTGGAGGGAACACGGAGCGGGACCCGGCGCTTGGGGCGGGTGGCAGCGCCAACATCCCCACTCGGGCTTCTCCCATTTTCATTTCTCTTTCTTCCTTGTTTGCCACCCTGGCTTTTTGCTTTGCTGTCTCTTCTTGCCCCCCGCCCCTCCTTTCTCCCAGCCGGAGCGGTAGAAAGGCGGGCGCTGCTCCCAGGCTCACAAAGGCAGCGGGTGGAGAGGGGCGGAGTGGGAGAGTGGTTGTTGGGTGGTGGGGGTTCGAACCAGCGCCCGTCGGGGGTCCAATGGAGCCGGTAACAGAGCTTCAAGGGCCAGCCAGGGCGGAGAGTGGCGGCCGAGCTGGCGAGGGAGGTGGGTGGGGAAGGAGCGATTTCTGCCCAGGCAGGTCCCCTTGGCCCCCGAGTCTGTCCCCTAGATTGGGGAGCTGTGCTTAGCTTTCCCCAAGGGGTTGGGGTGGGGGGTGGGCAGCTATATAAAGGACATCCTTTCTTTTCTTTCTTCTCCTTTCCCTGCACAACTACCCCACCACCACCACACACACAATCCCTCCAAACAACACGCACACCTTTCAGGGCGGTGGCTCAATGGTTTCTGGGCTTTTAGTGGGAAGCCACTGGGGCTGTTGTAGTGACCTCTGGACCTTCTTCTCTTTTGGCATCCAGGACTCGGGTTGGAACCCAGGGTCAAAATTGCTCTTTCTCTCAGTTTTCTGGAGGTTCCGGCAATGTGCGAACAACCCCACTTAGCAGGAAACTGGGGAGCTTTGACCTGCCCCATCCGTGATCACTGATTCCTGTATCTCAAATTTCTTCCTGTCCACTCTTGCTGCGCT
>NW_012115333.1:3047110-3071341 GCF_000951035.1 Colobus angolensis palliatus | reverse complement strand
CCCCGCCCCCGGTAACTTCCCAGGCTCCTGCCTACCTTGGCCTCTTGGGTCCCAGGGACTTTTGATCTCTCAGCCCTGGAGTGGGAGAAGGCAGCTTTAGTTTTCTTCTCCTCGATTAAGGTAGAGTCCTATTACTGGTTGGTAGGATGGCTAAACCAGGGTCGGGGTGGAGGGCTCTGCCTGGGTACAAGGAAAGGGATTGGCAAGAATTTCTTTCCTACCCAGAAGCCAAATGGGGTACAACGCTCTCCTAACAGCAGGGGCTCAAAATGTTCTGGGAGCCCTGGGTTGCTTGAGCCTGGGGGGAAGGTTGTGAAGTGTTCAGTTTCCCCGGTAAGGGTGGAGGCTGGAAATGCTCTCTCTTGAGCCAGGAGAGTTGAAATCCGCCTGGGGTAGCCCATCACAGGGGCTCATGGGAGTGACCTAATTGCTCTCTCGGGTCTCTAACCAGAGACAGCCTGCAGCTCCACAGCTGGAAAGGAGCCCTCCTGCAGAGTTGGGGGTGCTGGAAGAAACACGATCTGTCTGTGCTCCCCCCCCCCGTTTGTGCTCAGAGCCTTTAGTGCTCTGGACTGGTTTACAGGTTTTGGGGGGTGGTCTCCTCTCTGACCCCCCTCCCCATCCACCTCAAGCTGAGGGCAGGCATTGTGGGGTGGGGATGGGGGGTGGCTGAAAACTCTAGAACCTGTCCGAATTCCATTCTGTAATTGGGTAGATCCTGAGAAGGGTGAGGGACTGATCCTGGTGCACCCCGCTTCCATCCAGGCTCAGGGGTCTGGAATGCAGCCACTGTCTGTGTGTATTGGCTTGGGGTGATGGGGGCCAGAGGACGAGGACGGGAAGGAGGCACTGCCCTCAGCTCTCCTAGAGTTCCGGGGGCTGCTTCTGCCACCGCGCCCAACCCTCAGGCTGCCATAGCCTTTCAAATAAACAGTCCCTCTCTGTCTCCCTCCCTCTCTGCCTCCTGCCCGAGTTCTCCTCTCAGGCCCGTGTCATTTCGCCCTCTCACACCCTCCGTGAGCAGCACTCACCTCCCCTCTCCAGCTAGGCTCGCCTGTTCTGCCTCGCTCTCACACTCCCTCTCACTCTTAGTCACTCTCTGCCTCTTTTTCTCAAGTCCTTTTGTTTCTTGCACATGCCCGTGCTCTCTCTCTCAGGCTCATTTTCTCTCTTCCCTCCCCTCGTCCTCTCCCGGCTTTTGGTCTCTCTCCTCAGCCCTGTCAGAAGCTGGCAACCCCCCTCCCAAAAAAGAAAATCTCCCAGTGCCTATAAACCCTGCTTAATTGCTTCCTCCTTGGGAAAAAAAAAAAAATCAAAATAAAGAAGTGGTGGAGTTGGGGGTCTGCTTCCAGGTTCCAAGGTGCTTGTGGCCTGGCCCCAGCCCTGACTGAGAGGGGAAGCTGGAAGGGCTGGCCCAAGACTCCCAAGTCTCTTTCCCAAATTGGTGCTGGAGCCTTCTGGGGTGCTAGTCCCTGAGTGGCAGGAGCTTCTGCCTCCTTGGCCCCTCCTGTCAGATTTGCCCCATGAGCACAAGGTGGGGGGATGGGTTTGGTCCTGCTAGAGTTTTTTTTATTTTAGGAACCTGTGTGTGTGTGTGTGTGTGTGTGTGTGTGTGTGTGTCTGAGTTGGGGGGCTGTTATCTAAACGGTCCTAGAAGACCCCTCCCGCAGCCACTTCCCCTGGGAGCTTGGGGCAGCCGGCAGGCCTCACACTTGAGTCCTCAGCCAAGTCCAGCTGCTGCAGTTCAGTCTCTCAGTCCCGTCCTGACCCCTTCCTGCCCCCCACTCAGGTTCCCTCACCTCCAGGGAGTCAGAATATGCCTGAGATCACATTACAAACGTTCCCTACAAGGGGGCGGGGGTGGGGGGGTTCGGCCTGGCATCCGGGACCCTTGACTCCAGCATGGGTGGGGGCAGCTGCAGACCCCAACCCATGCTTGCCTGCTCCAAGCCAAAGTGTTGGCCCCAGCCCCACACAGCTGTTCCAGCTCACAGTCCTGGGGAGGCCAGCTCAGGGGGCCCTTTTCCGGGGTGGTTAGGGACCTGACCTCTTCTACTCTGTGGCTGATTGGCCACAGGTGAGGGCCTGAGAGTGATGAGAATCCAGCAGCTCCTAAAGTCCCCTGTTCCCCTGCCTCCCCACTCCCACACAGGGCAGCCAGGCAAGGGCAAGAAGGACCTGTGAGGCTGGGGTAGGGACCGAATCAAGGGTTCCCTTTCTTCTCTTGGGCTCTCTGTTGTCTCATCTGCTCAGGTGAATGGGGATGGGTGGGCCCTGGATACTATGGTGCATCACTGTTTTCTGGGGTTAGGGACTAAAGGAGAGAGAGTGGGCCAGCCAGGAGGCTGCTAGTTGCCATGGGAACACCAGGTTTAGGGGAGAGTCCACTTTGTGATTATTAGAGGAACTAAGATACAGGGGTGCTCACCAGCCACATTCTGGGTTCCTTGCCCCGCAGACCATAGCAGCCCCTCTTGGGTGTGTTTCGCGGTCATTGTTTTGGGTCAGGGTGCTAGCAGCCAGGAATGTAAGCTCCTTCAGCTTTTTACTTCTAAATAATGCTGTGTTTGGCATGCTAACTAATAGGCAGGCGGCACCTTGCTACTTACAATGCACTCTCATATATGATCTCATCGGATGCTCCCAACAGCCCTGGGAAGTAGGTATTGGCCCCATTTTCCAGATAAGAAGGCATATGCCCGGACAAGGGAAGTGACTTATCTCAGGCCAGTCAATGACTTGCCTATGGAGGCAGAGCTGTGTTGTGTGCCATTCATTCCTGCTGCCTTGAAATGTAGGAGAGACAGGAATTCAAGGTGGGGTTTGGGAAGAGGCCCTGGCTCCCTGCCCCTGAGTTCCCCTCTTACCTCGCAGGTGTGCAAGCATCTGTCCTTGTGACTCAGGCCCTGTCTGTGTGGGGTGAGCTGTGCTCCAACTTCCTCATTTGACTTTGCTAGGCCTACCTCCCAGCGCTGACTGCTTGGGTGACCTGAACTAAAGGCAGCCAACTCACTGCCTGGCACACTCCCTGCAGAGCTCTGAGTGGCACCTTTGGTTCCTCTCTGAGCCAAGAATCTCTCTTCTCAGGGACCCCACAGAAAGCAGACGTCGACATCAGGGAGGGGGGGTGTTAAATTCATAATGGACACTAGCTTTAGCCAGGTGGGGCAGAGGGAAGGGCATAGTTCACTGTAGGTGGGGAGGGTGACTTCCTCCAGGACTCTCCTGGCTTCCCTGCCTCCGACAGAGCTATGTGTGCCAGGACCCAGCTGCTGTTCCTGCCCACCCACGCCTGGGCGGGCACTGCTGGGACACGCCAGGCCTGCTCCTGCCAGCCTCGGGGGCTGGGTGGAGCTGGGGGAGTTAAAGAGGAGCCTTTAATTTGGGGGCTCCCCACCCTAGCTGGGATGAGAACAGACTTGAGCTCTGGCTTGGGGTCTGTCCTCCACTGGTCTTGCCACCCTGGTGGGTACAGGTGCAGTGGTGGTGAGGTCACTGAATCGAGGTTGAGGCTAGAGTCTTCTACCAGACTTGGACTTGCATGGCCTAGAACCAGGCTCCCCGTTTGGCCATTCTCTGACCACAAGTTGCTAGATCCTGAGAGCAGGGTGACAGGGAAAGAAGTATAGAGCTGGTGGGATGTGGGCAGCTTTCTGGGCAAGACCCTCCTAGCTGCAAGCTCTCCCTGCCCCCTGTAAATTGTATTCAGATGGGTGGAGAAGGGCTTATCTGGAGAAAACAAGGAGGGGGCTGTTGGTTAGTTGGATTCCGGCCAGTCCAGGGCCTTGGAGGCTCCTGTCCCCAGCCCCTTCAGGTTTTTCATATCCCAGGATTCTTTGTGGCAGTGATGGCATGGTGGTGTTTCTAAGCTAGGTAGAAAGGCTGAAGGTAGAACTTGAGCTAGGTGGAGGGCAAGAGCTGGAATAACTTAGGCTGCCTCCCCTAAGTCCTTTTACTCCCTGGGGTGGCGCCCTGGGGTCCCAGGGCTATCAGAGGCTGGAGAGGGAAGGCCTCAGGGGTTACCATGGCGACCTGCTTCAGGCTTCCTGCTGAGCCATGTCAATCCCTTTATTTTTCAGAAAGGGCTTTGTCTGGGGGTGGCCCCAGGCAGGAAAGCTTGGCTTGGTCATGGGGTAGGGGGAAGTAAGGTGGGGGAGATAAAGATTTTCACTTGGGGACATCTCTTCCTCCTCTTCCCTTACTCCTACTCCTAATCTGGTAAGAGGGGAGAACTGTAGGGTCCCCCTTCAAAGTATGACTAGTATTCTACCTAGCTTTGGGCTTCACTCTCACTGGCTACACACCCATCCCTTATGGTCCCTTACTACTCTCTTGAGCTTCTGACATGTCAAGACGAGGTTTGCCCAGTGGTAGGGAAGATGCTAAGAAAGTTACCAGTATGGGGGATCAGGGTCAGGGAAGGCAGGTCTCATCAGGCTCCACTCCCTTCTGCACTTTAGGGGAAGGTGAGTTTCCCTCTACCAGCTGCTATGCAAATGAACTAATGAATATTTATGAAGTCTGTTCACCGAGGTTGAAGAGACTCTGAGGGGTTTTGGGGGCAATAGTTCTCTCTTCTCCCCCCTCCTCCATCATGTAGACATCTGTTTCTTCAATGCCCCTGGCTTCAAGGTAGAACCCCAATTAGCCAGAAGCCCTGTTCCAGGGCTCTGGAACCTAGGTGGCAATGGGAGACTGCACTTGGGGTAGACAGGACTCCCAGGTGAGTAAGCCAGAACCGAGTGGTTAGAAAGCTGAGCTGGCCTGTCTCCCTTTCCGTGCCCTCTATGTGGCTGCATATATATGTATTGTTGAGATGTAACAGTACAACGATTCAGGCAATGTTTTAGGGCCTCTTAGACCCATCGGGTTACTGTCCTAGGTAGGTTTAGACCCCTCTTTTCAATGGGAACGTTCATCTGATCATTCATTCCCTCACATCAAGGACCTGGACTCCAAGCTTCCTGCTAGCTCTAAGATGTGAGCAGTTGTCTCATCCTGCCATCTGGATGGAACCATTGTGAGCACTGGAAAGGAAAAAAAATGCCTGGATAATTCTAGAGGCTTTGGGGAAACTTGTTGGCTTTGTATGGTGCATGGGACAGGGGTGTTCCATCTGAAATGTTTATCCAGGCTTCCATCCCATGCCTACTTCCTTTCTGGGCCCTCTGTAGTTAGGTACCAGTGGGGAGGCCATCTCATTCTGGCTGTTACCCTCCTGCACATCAAGATGGCAGCTCCCAATTTGGTGGAGCCTCACTTGACATGGAGGAAAGGCTGCTTTTCTTCATCCACTTCATCCATGTGGTCAGTTTCCCTCTTTGCCTACTTGGGTATCATTTCCGTCCCTCAGATGAGGACACAGGTTTGGCATTGCAAAGGCATTTGCCCAGAGCTCCCAGTAGGCCCGTATTGCTTGTTGTCCCTTTGGTGTAAGGGGCCCTCAGGAAATGGAACCACTCTTTTCTCAGATGATTGTGGTAGCCTGTGAACTGGTGCATGACACTGTCAGCTTCATTCTCTTTAAGCACTGCCTGAAGCCTTCCATTGTCCTTCTGAGAGCCTCTCTCCAATGGGATGAAACCCACCCTGCTTGCTGTGACACTTGAGGCCTTTCAGTTTGGCCCCAGGTGAACTTTTCCACATCTTCTTCTGTTTCTCTCTCCTCACTCCCAGCCAAGCTGGACCAATCACTGGCCCGAGCTTTGTGTCCTAGCCACTGCTGTCTACTCTCGCAGTGTGTTGACTTCTTATTCCTCACCCAGGACCCACTTTCATCCTGCCTTTCCTGTGGATCCATCTCTGACCATCCTGGCCAGATGAGCTATCTCCTTCCTCTCCCTGCCTCCAGCCCTTGCTGCTTGAATCATCATCCTCACACATACCTACAGATAGCCTGATGTTGTCTATCACTCGAGTGTGGGTTATTTACTTTTCCGACCCAAACTGGACAGTAAAGTCCTTGATAACGGAACCGTATCTTCTCTTCCTGTTTCCCCTCCAAAATATGAGAGTGAGCTCATAGGTACTTAGTCTTAGTATCTGACCTCCTGCCTCTTGGGAGACTGCTTCTAAGAGGCAGTCAAACACGTTGAACGCCTATTGTGTGCTAGGTGTTCTCCATGTGCTGCCTCGTCTTCCCACCACCGTATTGGAAGGTAGGGGCTCTTGCCACCCCCACTTTACAAGAGAAGAAACTGAAGCTCAGATCGGGCATTGGAGGTCACATATTTAGTAAGGGCTTAGCTTGGGAATCTGATTCTAAAGTCTGTGTTCTTTCTCCTACATGGTTCTGCCTTGCTCTCAGCACCAGCCCATCCAGGCTCAGAAATGGCCAAAAAAGCACCATTTTCTTTCTGTGTGCTTAGGCAAGGACAGAGTCCTATGGATAGGTGGTCCTGGGCAGGTGACCCTCCCTGCTGTCCCCCAGTGCCTGGCCTTCTGGATTAGAATACGAACCTGGCTCAAAAGGCATTTGTCCATCTCCTCTCAGGAGCTGGAGTAGGAGCAACACAGACGTGAGGGGTTAGGATACAGATGAGTGGGGTTACTGAGGCCCTATCTCCTATGATCTGTTGTCTCTGGTTGAGCCCCTTCTCTTTTCCTCTGTTCTTTTTAGGAATGAGAAGAATCAAGTTTAGGGGTTCAGCCTCTTCCATTTTGAGGGTGGGACGAATTGCCATTAGGACAATGGGCAGTGGAAGTGAGCAGAGCTGCACCTGGCCAGAGACTGTGGCCATCATCCCTTTGCTCTAGGCAATGCCTGTTCCTATCTTTCCATCATGCCCAAGATTAGTAAGGATAGGGGAGAAGACATGGGTCCCAGACAGATTGAGCTCCCCCAGCCTTTGGCTGGGAGCTGCGGGGGGGTGGTGACTAAGACATGTGTGGGCTTGCTGTGTGTGTATGTGTGTGTGTGTGTGTGTGTGTGTGTGTGCGTGCGTGTGTGCGTATGGGTATAGGAGAGGCAGTAGCAGCGGTCATGAAGGAGTGTTTGGTGGGGGTGGGGGTATATAAGACTGCCACCTCCAGGTAGCATGGGCCTGACACCTTGGTACCCAGCCCATTGGCCACGTCAGCCCCCTGTGGAAATGCCACATTAGGACAAAGGGCTCCCCCAGCCAGGCAGTGCTCCACCCTGCCGAGCAGTCAGAGCCTGGCAGCCTTGCCCATGGGCCACCCCTTCCACACCCTCCTGGTAGTGTGGTTCTCTCTCCCCACCCCCAGCCTGAGGATGAAGGAAGGGCAGAAGGCTTGCTCTTGCCATCTCCACCCAGTAGGCCCAGCCTGGCTCTTGTCCACTTCCCTATTTCTGGAATGGCCTGGGGCCACCCCCAACCCCGAGGCTGACCGTCTTCTTCCTTCTGGGCAGGTTCCTGAGTGGGAAGGGCTTGGTGATCTATCCGAAAATTGGAGACAAGCTGGACATCATCTGCCCCCGAGCAGAAGCAGGGCGGCCCTATGAGTACTACAAGCTGTACCTGGTGCGGCGTGAGCAGGCAGATACCTGTAGCACGGTGCTCGACCCCAACGTGTTGGTCACCTGCAATAGGCCAGAGCAGGAAATACGCTTTACCATCAAGTTCCAGGAGTTCAGCCCCAACTACATGGGTCTGGAGTTCAAGAAGCACCATGATTACTACATTACCTGTGAGTCCCGCCCATCCCATCCTCTGGCTCTCTCCCTGGGCTTAACTCTTTCCTCTCCTGTAGTAGTGGGAGCTTCTAAGTGGTACAGTGCTATTGCATGTAGTTAAGGCCCTGCCGGATCTGAAACCCTTTGAAGACTGGCATGTTCTCCTCCTAGCCTGGCCTTGGAATTCTGGCCCCAACATTTACCAAGTTCACCTTGGCTCCAGGGATTGGGCAGGAGAGGTCTCCAATTCATGTTGCTTCTCTCTTATTTTCTTTGCCCATCTAAGTTCTAATATTGGGAATGGTAGCATTTGCTGGGCCCTTTGGGATCAGCCAGCTATTCAGCCTTTTTCTTCAGGGAAAACCAAGGCCCCAAAAGGTGAAGGGGCTTCTTGCCTTAGATCACACAGTGAGTTAGAGATAGGGTCAGGACTCCAACCCAGTTCTCATGATTCCTACTCCAGAATTCCTTTCAGTCTATGTAGAAGCCCCCATTATGATCCCAGTGAAAAGGCAGACCTTACTGAGGGACCATGGCCTGCTCGTGATAGGGGAGCAGTGCCCCCAGGGGTGGGGCTTGTTCTTGGCCTGGGCTGGACTAGGCCACTCTGTTCCTAGTGGAAGGGAAGAAAATGAAAAAGTTCACTGGTAGATGGGAACTGCTTGCTTCTCCCAACTGCAGTTTATCTCCCTGTTGGCTGAGGCAGAATGGGAGTTTCTGGGTAATGCTGGTAGACCTTTCTCTCCTCCTGACTTCTCTGACTTCTCTGGCCTCTTCCTGCAGCAACATCCAATGGAAGCCTGGAGGGGCTGGAAAACCGGGAGGGGGGTGTGTGCCGCACACGCACCATGAAGATCGTCATGAAGGTTGGCCAAGGTGAGTGCCTAGTCTGAGGGTCCCCTCACCCCACCCCGTTTGACCTTTGGAACAGATGTTCCTGGCTGGGTGCATGTGTATTAGGAGTAGGGGGCGCAGGGTTACAGTATCCAGGCCATTCTTGGCCCACCCTTGATGACTGAGGGCACCTATGCTGGCCGGGTCCCTCCTTCTCACCTGTTCTCTCTCCATTCTTAGATCCCAATGCTGTGACACCTGAGCAGCTGACTACCAGCAGGCCCAGCAAGGAGGCAGACAACACTGTCAAGATGGCCACACAGGCCCCTGGTAGTCGGGGCTCCCTGGGTGACTCTTACGGCAAGCATGGTAAGTGTATATGTATTTCCCAGAGGTCAGGAGCCATTGCTCTGTCACCTTGTTAGGCTCTGTCTCTGAAGAAATGCAAGCTGGGCCTGGCCTGAAATCTGCTGTGTGTCCCTGGGACCCCTGGCTGACTGTTCTTCCCCACTTCCCTTCCTCAGAGACTGTGAACCAGGAAGAGAAGAGTGGCCCAGGTGCAAGTGGGGGCAGCAGCGGGGACCCGGATGGCTTCTTCAACTCCAAGGTGGCATTGTTTGCGGCTGTGGGTGCCGGTTGCGTCATCTTCCTGCTCATCATCATCTTCCTGACAGTCCTACTACTGAAGCTACGCAAGCGGCACCGCAAGCACACGCAGCAGCGGGCGGCTGCCCTCTCGCTCAGTACCCTGGCCAGTCCCAAGGGGGGCAGTGGCACAGCGGGCACCGAGCCCAGCGACATCATCATTCCCTTACGGACTACAGAGAACAACTACTGCCCCCACTATGAGAAGGTGAGTGGGGACTACGGGCACCCCGTCTACATCGTCCAGGAGATGCCGCCCCAGAGCCCGGCGAACATCTACTACAAGGTCTGAGTGCCCAGCACGGCCTCAGGCCCCTGAGGGACAGTCGGCCTGGACCGGACCTCTCCTTTCGCCCCCACACCCCCTCCCCTCGCCAGCTGTGCCCACCTTTGTATTTAGTTTTGTAGTTTCTTGGCTTTTATAATCCCCCTTTTTCCCTGCCCCCTGGGCTTCGGAGGGGGGTGCTTGTGCCCCTAACCCCCATGCTCTTGTGCCTTCCCCCTCTGGCCAGGCCTCTGGGCTCCGTGGGGGCGCCCCTTCTTGGAGGGCAGGGCTGGACGCTGGTGGACAGCAGGCAGGGAGGCAGTCCCCTGGCCCTGCCCCTCCCTCGCCCTCCTTGCCACCTTCCCAGGACTGCTTGTCCGCTATCATCACTGTTTTTAATGCTTTTGTGTTCATTTTTTAGCTGTCAACTCATTTTCATCTGTTTTTTGAAGAAAAATGGAAAAATGTAAAAGGCAGCCCCTCCCCAGGCTTTGTGAGCCTGGCCCGAGCCAGTATAAGAGGGCCTGGGGCACGATGTGGTCGGCCAGGAAGCATACGATGCCATTTCTTTTATAGACTCCTCGGTATTTCTGGTGGGGTAAGGGGCAGGCCAGGGCTGTTCCTGCCCATGATGGAAGAGGAAAGTGCTACTGGGCAAGGTGTCCCACCCTCCCCTCCTGACCCTCCTTCTACGAGGCTTATCCTGGCAATGGGGTAGTCACTGCCACCCTTCCACCAAAAAAAAAAAAAAAAAAAGTCCCTTCCTTGTGGGATTCTTGGGCATCTCCTGCCTCCCTCACTCTCACGGTAATTAATGTCTTAATTGGCTGTTGCCTGGGGAACAGGAGAGCTGCTTCAGGCAGATGACCTCATGGGGGGTGGAGGGAGGTGAGGTGCCCAGGTGGCTATTTGCCCTGCAGAGCTGGGAGTTTCCCCCCTACCCCCCGCCCTGTTCTCTCCTTACCTTTGGCATCCTTTGGCCTGGTGGGGAAACAGAGGCCCAGGGTGGAGACCTAAGCGGGTATAAGACCAGGTGGCCTGCCCCTTTTCTGGGCCCTGGCACAGGTGGGTAACCCCCACCCAACCCAGCTCCTGCTGCTGTCCCAGTCTTGGGCTGGGGCCTGGAAAGAGGAAGAGGCTGCCTGGGGCTGGGCCAGCCCGCTGTGCACTTTGACCCCAGTTCCTTGCCAGCACGGCTGCTAACAGACTGCCACTTGAGTGCGCCTTGCAGGCACTCCCAGAGCAGCCATGGAAGGAGCTGGGCCTCACACCATCCATCTCCACACTGCCTCCTGGCCAGCTGCCCACCCCAGTGCCAGGTGGGAGAGGGAGCAGAACAGCCAGCCCCTTCCAGGTGGCAGTCGGAAGGGTTTTTGTTTTTGTTTCTGTTGCCATTTGTGTAAATACTAGTCTTTTTGGAAAAAAATAATGTAAAGATGTTTTGTATAAACTCTGAATTATTTTCTTGTTGCTTTTTTCTTAGAAAAAAAATGAGAACTAAAAAAAAAAAATTAACCACATGGAGAAATGGGTATAAAATGGTGTCGTGATGTTGGGAAATGGAGAGTGAGAGTCGTGTGTGTGTTTGTGTGTGTGGTGGGGGTATGTGCATGTGTGCGCTTTCCTGTGCCCAAACCACTGGTGACTGGGGCAGGTATGGGAAGAGAGTGGCTATCCTAGTGGAGCAAGATGTTTTAATGCCCTATGCCCCTCCTGCCACTCCCCTCACCCCAGGTTTTTCTGCTCTCTTGTTCTGCCGTCATGGAGCCTGAGACCATTTCCCCTGTTCATCCTGTCATCTCTGTGGCATAGGCCATGGGCATCTGCCCAGTCTGGCACAGGCCCAGTTAGAGATGGTTGATGGAGGAGGGGATGTTCCCATGGGGACCTGGGTGTGTCCACAAGTACTGCCACCACCTAGCTGGGACTAGATCTGGGACCTGCTGGCAGGCCCAGCCCTGCGCTGCCTCAGGACGCCTGGAGGTGGATAGAAATAACTTCCCAAGATCTGAGCTTCAGCTGCGGCCTACTGGGTATTGGGCCTGCTTCAGGCTGCCCAGTTCACCTCTCAGCCAGAAGAATCTTGCTTCTGAGCTGGGCCACACCACAGCCACCACCATGGCATACTTGGGGGCTTCTGGCTGGCAATCAATACCCTCAAGCTGGAGCAGCCTTGGGCACCCGGTCTACCTCCTACAGGCTGATGAGTAACCTGCTCAAGTCAAAGAGTGTGGTGAGGGTCCTGAAGAGGGTTTGGCCTCCATCCCACAGCGGAGAGGCAGACTGGCAGGGCCTGGAGCCTTCCTGCTCCAGCCTGGAGCAGCCTGCTGGTCTTGTGGGGGGACTCCCTGTGGAGAGGGCTAAGACAGATGTCAGGGGAAGAGGACAAGTGAGATCCAGCAGCTAAAAATGGGGAAGAAGGTAGCAGAGGAAACAGGAGGAAGAAGGAGAGAGAGAGTGATCCAGAACAGGAAGCCCCAGAGAACTAGCTAAGGAGCCACCCGGGCTATGAGGGAAGTGGGGAGCTGGCGGAGAAGGAAGGGGGCGGAGAGCCACAGGGTCTGTGGGCGGAGGGAAGGAAGGTTGGGCTAGTGTAGGGCTGGGCCTGGCTGGGGTGCTCCCAGAGCCAGCTGGGGCAGAGGCTGTTTATTTGGTTTCTCATTAACCAAAGGAAGTGCCTGGATCAGATGGAGCCTCTGCTGCT
Source organism: Colobus angolensis palliatus (assembly GCF_000951035.1). NCBI lineage: Eukaryota > Metazoa > Chordata > Mammalia > Primates > Cercopithecidae > Colobus > Colobus angolensis. Next base: position 3,059,257 of record NW_012115333.1, on the reverse strand, counting down.
TGACTGCCTGCCCAGAGTGGGGCCTGGCCTGGGCTGGGGGTCTCTCATCAGGGTTGGTTCAGGCCAGATTGGTGTCGCTCACTGGGGTAGAGCCTGACTCAGGTTGAGTGAGCACTTCCCACACTTCTCCAACTGAGTGTCCTCCGGTAGTCCCCCACCCAGTCCAGGATACCAGCTGCCTTAAACTCTCCCAGTGGGGGATGAAGCCCTGGCGGCCCTCTGGGAGCAGCTGTGGGAGTGTGAAGTAAAATCCAAGGGAGATTTTACAAAGGAGAGTGGGGCAATCTGCTGGGTAGCGCAGAAACTTCACAACTGACTGTTCCCTTGCCCTAGCATGGGTGCCATGGCTGGCGCTGGTTTGAGCTTGGTGCTCACACTGTTGACCACACGGTGTGCTTAGTAGTTCCTTGTGTCCTTCACCTGGACAGCACCTGCCAGTTTGTTCAAATGCTTTTACACACTTTGTTTCATTGAGTCTCATAAACTGCCCTGTGAGGGTGGTAGGTAGGAAATTACCTGACTTATATTTGAGATGAGGAAACCAAGACCCTATGAGGGGCTGTAACTTGTCCAAGGACACACATCAGGTGAATGGAAGCTCTAGGATACAAGTGCATGCCTTTTTATTACACTACAAGCAAATAAGATATATTCCTTGAGAGCGAGGGGTCTGACTTCCCACTTCTTGCCTTAGTCTGAGCAAGCATGCTTCCTTGGGGATCTTAAAAAACAGGAGCCCTCCCCACCTCCACTCCCCATTCCCTTTCCATCTGTCTTGGTCAGGGAGGGACCAAGCTCAGCTAGCTGGAGGCAGGAGGTGTGAGCCTCTAGTGGTAGGGCCCCAGACTGCCCCACCCTTGACTCTCCTTCCTGTCCCAGCTGGGCCTAAGCTCCTGGTGAGTCAGGGATACAGGATGCTTCCCAGGTGAGGGTGGGGCTGCCTGGCTTTCTCCGCAGGCTGAGCCCAGTTCACCAATAAAGCCAAACTGAGCAAGTGCTAACCAGGCCTCAGTTTCCCTGAAAGATAAGGCCTTGTGGAGCTGGAAGGCCAAGGCTCTTGTGACCTTATTGCACTGGTTGATTTTAAACTCCCAGGTGGCCTCCCTGAGGAACCAGTGACATGAATGGCCTGGTGTCCACTAGGCAGGGGCACGAAGCTGGGCTAAGCAACCTACGGAAAGACCCAGGCCCCACTGGGGCCATCCTAGGTTGGACCCTGCTGAGCAAGCGGCCCTCTGGCTACCTGGCATCAATCACTCTCGGAAATCCAACCCGCCTGCCTACCTGGCCTCCTGTCCTGCCTGGGCACGTCACAGTCCCACTGACACCCCAGCTGAGTCAGCCCCAGCCTGCCTGGGACCCTCCTCGCCCATCTGCTCCTGGCCTCCTGTACAGTTGGACATTGGATCTGGGGGGCTGAGGCCCCAGCTGGCACTTGTTAGGTTGGCTTCCCCTTTGGGAGGCTGCTGAGGGGGAGACCAGCCCCCACCCAGGACAGGGGTCATAGAACCCAAAATGAAAGCAATTTAAAGGCATTGGGGAGAGAGTAATTATAGTTTCTGTTTTCAATGGTTAATTATTCAGCTGGCAAAGAGAAAGGAAAAAAGGGAAAGCTGGGGGTTGGAGGGAATAAGGATGAAGGGATATGGGAGGGTGGGAGGAGTTTGCCATGGGGCCCTTTATTCCAGGTGATAGAGCCCTGGACCAAGAGGCTGGAGACCTGAGGGCCTGTCTCTGCTTTGCCATAATTCCCTTTTAGACCAGGGGCAGGCAGATCCCTGTCTGGGTAATGAAGGAGTAATATTAACTTTATTCATTTATTCAGAAAATATTTACCGAGTACCTACTATATGCCAGTCAATGGTCTGGGCACTGGAGTACAGTGAAAAGCAGGATAGATGAGGTCCCTTCTCCCAGAGACCTCACATTCTAGAAAAGTCTTTCAATGCCCAGGTAACTCTTGATTCTGTTTTGTATTGGTGACTGAGTCACAAGAATGTGAGAGATAGAATGGAGAATACACTGATTTAAAACTTGGGTTCTAAAGTGAGTCTTTCATTCATTCACGTATTCATTTTTTTTAATAAATATTGAACGCATGGCACATAGCAAGTACCAATAAATGGTAGCTGTTGCTTCTCCCATGAGAGACGGAGTAGACAATTTGGCTCTGGGGCAGAGCTTCTAGAGGACTCTTCCTGCTTTGAGAGTGGACCCTACAACCTGGCTGTTGCTGTTATCATCCACCAAAGTCGGCCTTTTGCGAGGTTGTGAAGCATCCTAAGAAGTTATCCTAGGCCGGGCGTGGTGGCTCAAGCCTGTAATCCCAGCACTTTGGGAGGCCGAGACGGGCAGATCACGAGGTCAGGAGATGGAGACTATCCTGGCTAACACGGTGAAACCCCGTCTCTACTAAAAAATACAAAAAACTAGCCAGGCGAGGTGGCGGGCACCTGTAGTCCCAGGTACTCAGGAGGCTGAGGCAGGGGAATGGCATAAACCCTGGAGGCGGAGCTTGCAGTGAGCTGAGATCTGGCCACTGCACTCCAGCCTGGGCGACAGAGCGAGACTCTGTCTCAAAAAAAAAAAAAAAAGTTATCCTGTGGTTCTAATGCCAGCTTCCTTCCTCTAGCCCGTGGCCAGGTACCTGAGCAAAACATACCCATGATAAACACTTCCCAAGGCCCATAGGCAGGAGCTGCCCAAACTAGAAGAGGTGTCCTCAGCCCTTGCCTATCACTGTTGTCCTATGGCTGGTCCCTCCCAGCCTCTCTAGTGGTGGTGGGTGAGGAGCTGGCTTCTAAGAGAAGAGCTTGCCCCCTTTCTCTGGCCAGGTCCCTAGGGAAAAACTCCATGTGGATCATTCAGTTCCAGGGTACCAGGGGAAACCAAGGGAAACCCTAGAATCCACCCCTGCACCAGAGACTCCACACTGGCTGGATTTTCCTGGGTAGAACCCTTCCTGTCAGAGGAACTGGCTAGCGGCCTCACTGGCTGCCCTCATGCTGGTTCAGGTAGAATCTAAGAAGTCAGGGGCCAGGAAACAGTAGAGCTAGGACTTTTCTGAGAGCTCTTTTCCAGACCAAACCCCTCATAAGAAAACTGAGGCCCAGAGATGGAAAGGGACTTATCCAAGCGCACACAGGGAGTGCTGGCAGAGCCAAGCCTTGGACCCAGCTTCCTTGCCTCACAGGCCAGAGCCGGTTGCCCTTCTTGCATACTGTGTGGCCTTGTTCTCTCAGAATCCCTATGAGTGTGTGTGTGTGTGTGTGTGTGTATGTGTGTGTGCGCGCGCGCACGCCAAACAAACCCATATATACACAGTGTTTATATTGACAAATTGTGTAAGTTTACACAAGGCAATTACCAAAATGACACATTATAACCCTGAGAAAAATATGGTCCTGGGAGGTTTAGGCCTGGTTCGGAGCAGACTACGAAAATGTACTCATAGTCTGCCCCCTTCTCTGGGGGTCCCTCTCCTGTGGCACCTTACACAGCTCTGAAGTCACTCATCAGCAAAATAGCTTGGAGGTATCCGTAGGGGCCAGACCCACTGGTTCACAGCCCAGACCCAGAATTGGGCATCTCAAGGCTGGGCAGAGCCTTACAGATCCAGTGGTTTCACCCGTCTCTGGATACTGAGTGTGGCTGGCCAGCCTGTGCACACATACCTCAGGGCAGGCCTTCTTCCCTCCCCCACCCAGGCTGCCTGGGCCTTTCCAGCCAGCCTGACAGTTAGCTGTCCTAGCCCTGTGTTTAGCCCCCCTGCACACACTAATAGCCATGGCAGTAACATGCTTTCACATGCAAATTGCTATGGAATTCTCAGCCCCTGCTGGTGCCCCAGCCCCCAAGGCCTCCCCCTGGGCAGATTCAGAGAAGAGAATGGAATCTTTCAAGCTGTTAGGGCGTCTAGAGACCTTCGAGTCCAGCCCCCTTGTTGGATGGATGGGAAAACTGAGGCCCAAAGAGGGGAAGAAGGAACTGCCCACAGTCACACAGAGAGTTCACCGGGACTGGCCCTCACCCAGGTCTTTCGACTTCCAGCCCATTGCCTCTTCAAACCACCACACAGCCTCCTAATCCCTCTCATTCCCCAACCAACCCCCTATCATGGGGTGTTTACTGTGGACTCTGGGATCCCTCCCTCTGGCACAGATGCTCCTGAGAGACACCCCTCAGTGGGGCCTAGGGGTGTGAAATCCAGAGAAGAAAAGACCAGAGATAGCCATGACTTAGGGGCATTGCCCGGGGAAGGGAGCCATTCTCCTTTGAAACAGGCAAAAGAGGATTTGCTCACTTCTCTGCGCTGCCATCCCCTGATACCGGCCAAACCGCCCCCACCCCCGCCCACCCAGCAGGCCTGCCAAGCTATGCCAAACCTTCTCCTGGGCCCTAGTCCCACCAGATCTTTCCAGGTTTGTGCATCATCACTCTGCTGGAGAGGTCACCAGCAAAGCTTGGGCCCTGGGAGGCCCTGGGAACCCTGGTCCCAGCTGGAGTATGGGAACGTTTCCCTTCCCTTCAGTTCAGTTGAAACAAGATGGGAATTTTCTGATATTAACTTTACAAGGAAACCGAAAGGAAATGAAAATAAACACTGAAAGGGAAAAAGAGACAAGTTTACAGAGCACAGGTGTCTGCTCCCAGCTCAGCTGAGGTCTTAGCACAGATAGACCCAAGCTAGAAACTTCCGGGTTATCCTTGAAATCTGCCTTCAGTTCTGCCTCTGAACTGAACTTGACTCTGCCCATTTCTGAGCACCCCTAATACCACCAGCCACTCTGGTTTGTACTACCTTTATCTCTTGCCTGAACGATGGCAATAGCCTTCTTACTGGTCTCCCTGCTTCCATTCTACTCCTCTCTTGAGAAACAGCAGCCAGGGCCATCTTTCCAAAACTCAATCCTGATCTTGCCCATCGCTGCTTACCTTTTATATTTGTCCATCGTTCCCCAACTCCTCAGCATGGCTTTCAGGATCGTGGATGATCTGGCACTTGCCCATCTCCTTAGTCTCTCACCTCTACCCCTCCCCACCACGCACACCTTACACCCCAGCAACGCAAAGCTACTCCCTGGCACCTGACCAGAACAGGCACCCTTAAGCCTCTGTGCCTTTCTGTATGTGCTCCCATCAGTCAGAAACGCCTGTCCCCTTGCCCGTAGTCTAGCAAACTCCTATTGAGCCTATCCTTCATGGACACTTCTGACCCCCAAGCCAGGCCAAGTTTGTGTTCTCTTCTCAGCCCTCACAGCGCTTCTGCTCACCCTGCCAATGTTTGTCTCCCCCAGTAGACTGTGAGCTTCTAGAGGGCAGAGCCAGTGTTTCATGTCTGCATCTCACCTGGAATGATGCCCAGCACAGAGTTTAGCACAGAGGCAATATCAATAAACCTTTGAAATATTTGTCGACTTGAATGGGCTTCACTGGGCTGGGACGGTCACCCCAGGGCTCTATCCCTGCCCTCCACTGCTCACTTTACCATCCAGCCAATCTGGAGAGTCAACATCTTATTATATTACCCTACAATAAACGCTAACATTTACTGAGTACTTATTGTGGGCCAGGCACCATGCTGCATACTTCGTGTGCATTACTTCATTGACATCTTCTGCTGCAGTGATGTCTCGGAGAGGTCCCTATCTGAGGTAGGACTATGATTATCTCTGTTTTACAGATGAGGAAATGGAGGCTCTAAGAGGGAAAGTGCCTTGCCCACAGGCACATGGCTAGGAAGTTGTACCTAACGACTTGAACTTGGAAGCCAGAATGCGGAGTCCAAGTGCTTAGGTGCTTCACCACATTACTGAGGCAAAGTGATGGTGGCAGCTTGGGGAAAGAAGGAACCTGGGCCCTTCGGCCTGTACCCCTTGATGCTGGCCACGTGACTTCAGAGGCCGTCTAGTGTGGTAGTTAAGAGCCCAGATTCTGGAGTCAGTCTGCCAGGGTTTACATTCCAGCTTTACCACTTTCTAGTTGTGAATTCTTGAGTCATTTACTCAAACCCCTCCGTGCTTCTGTTTTATTCATCCAAAAGATGAGACTGAGAGTAGCAGCCATCTCATGAGACTGTAGTGAGGATTAAGTGAATAAACACACATCCAGCCCTTAGAACAGTGCCCAGCGCTGGTAATTGCTTCGTAAACGCCATTTACTACCCTTTGAATCCCGAGGCAGCCTTTGGTTCCTGTCACTCAGCCTTAGGCAGCCTGAGTCCTCTGCTTGGCCACTTGAATCAGAAGGTTCAGCCGCTAAGATTCCCTGGCCTCAGCCTGGGTTGCTATGTCCCCAGTGAGGGTGCAATGGGTGGTGGGCTGCAAGCTCCTCCAGGCCCCAGTCCCAGGGCTTAGCTGTCCTGGGCTTGACTCCTGAGGGCCCAAGGAGAGGAGCACCCAGGCTGCTGTGACCCCTACAAGGATCCTGGAGTCAGGATGGGGAGACTTGCATTTGAGGCCTGACTCTGCCCCTTAGTCATATGTGTCATGTCTTCTCTTGAGGTCTGGGTATCTTCTTCATCTGTTGAATGTAAATGGGATGATGTAAGCAAAACTGCTTTGTGAAAAAAACACATATACTTTGATGTAAGGAGCCACCACTTCCCATCAGAATGTGTGTTCCTTTGGGGCAGTGAACCTGGGCCTCAGTAAAGAGACAATGAATAATGAATGAGTGTTTCTCCCACTCAGAATCCATGCTCCTCCCCAGCCAGAGTCTAGCAGCCAGAGATCCAATTCTGAAGCAGGGACACTCACTCTAATAATGGCCTAGAATCCTCTGGGGAAGTCGAGAAGGATGTGTTGCCATGTTTAGGAGAAGCCCATGCACCACAACCTCAGATCCAGAGACTATTTTGTTCCCGTTCTCAACAGGGTCACTAGAGCTGCAGGCACTTTTGAAAGAAGGACACTGCTACACTAAATGGCCCCCTTCTACACTCTGTTCTGCTGGTGAAGTTTCAGCAGGTACAGTCTGTCTTGGAGCCACTTAAGTAACAATACACATCAAAAACCTAAAAATGTGGAGGCGCTCTGACCCAGCAATTCTAATGTGGATGAAGGCCCTGTGTAAGCAATTTTCATCACAATCTTATGTATTTGCAGTGGTTTTCTAATATAAAAAAATTGGAGAATACTTCAAAAGCCATCTCCTCTGGGTAGTTTTAGGCTTTTGTGATTTCTTTTTTTTTTTTTTTTTTTAAGATAGGTCTCATTATGTTGCCCAGGCTGGAATCAAACTCCTGGGCCCAAGTGATCTTCCCACCTCAGCCTCCCAAGTAGCTGGTACTACAGGCACAGGCCACCACCCCTGGCTACATCTGGGTAGTTTTCTTAATCTATACACACACACACATGCATGCACACACATGCACACACACATACACAAACATACGCCTCCAGTAACAATGAAAAATTTTCTGTGCAGTGTATATTAACTGTCTTCTCCTTTGAAAAACTTTCCTAGTTCCCCTCCTGAGTTCTGCATATGTCTCTCTTGACTCCAGCACATTGGATTGCGACCACTGGCGTCTTCAACTCTCAGTAACTCAGTTTCCTCATCTGTAAAATGGGGAAGCTGATATTGCCTATGATGTTGGACAGCTGAGAAGATGCCACGAGATAATAAGTATAAAGCCCTTACCAGAGTGCCCGGCAGGTTATAACCACTCAATCAATTTTATTATTGTGATTATTACCTCAATGCAAGACAGTCACATGTCTGCCTCTATCATTAGTCAGTGATCTCTTCCATGCTAGGGACTAGGCTCTATTTTTTTCTCTCTCTGAATCTCCAGTGCCCAGTGCAAAGCTTGACATATGGTGGGTGCTGAGTGAGTTTGGTAAAAGGATAAATTGAGTCTTATGCCCTCAATACAAAGAAGCAGCTGAGGCTCAGGAGAGGACAAATCAAGAGTTAAGACTAGAACCCAGGTCTTCTGTCTTCAAGCTGTGGTCCCCTGGGGAGTTGAGGGTGAGGGTGGGATTGTGAGTAAGCTTCTGGATTCCTTGAGTTGGACTGCTTGGGCTCTTTTTGAACTTGGGGGTCTGAGATCCCTGTGATCAGAGAGACTCTGGGGCGGGGGCAGTTGTGCTGATCCCCCCTCTTCATTCTTGTCCTCACTCCCTCCATCTCGGGCTCTAGCCTAGCCCAGCCAAACAGGAAGATTCATTAACCGTCTAAATATACAGAGCCCAGGGGCCATGTGCAGCCTGCAACAGAGCTGGGGTCCCAGCAGGGCCAGAGCCTGAGGCAGCAGTGCCGGCAGAAGGCTGGCTGGGAGGGGGGCCTGGCAAGGGGGAAGCCCAGGGAACAGCTAATGTGATGATTGATGGGGAGGTGAGTGAAGCCAGGCTAGCCCTGGGCCCTCGGACCTCCAGTCTCTAGTCCCATTCTTACCTATCTATCCTTGCATTCCCCACCCTAGGTCCAACCCTGGTCCCCACCCTAGGTATAGTACCATCCCCCTCTCCATACCCTCCACCTCCTAGGTCCAGGTGCCTGGGCTTCAGAAGTACGGAGCCTAAGAGGTGGGCGGCCAGGGTTGGGGGTGGGTTTCCCCGGGCTCTTGCCTGCTTATTATTATAAGGGCTATTTCTCTAATCAAAACTCCCCAATTACCCAAGGGCCCCTCTGATTAATATTCCATGATAACAGGAACAGGTCACATCTGGCTGCAGGAGCTGGAATTCGACACTCCAGGAGCCCCATGATTGGTCTGCAGGAAGAATAATAAACTTCTTTCTCCTGCCCCCTTTCCCTTCCTTTCCATTCAGAGGTCCCCTTTTCCTCCACCTTCCCTTCCCCAGCTCTCCATCTGTCCCCCTCCACCCCTATCCGAGGCCTCTGTGTTGCACTCTACCCTCTTTTGAGGTGGAAGCCGACTGTCCAATCTTGGTCAGCCCTCTGGCCATTGTTGTCCCCTTCTTTGCCTGGCTGATCTTTGGTGTGGGAACATTTTTTTGCTGGGACACGGTGGACTGAGTAGGGAGGTTGATTTCTGAGTGATTGTGGTTACTTTAAATGTATCATCTCATGAAATCCTCCTCACTATCCTCCTACGAGGGAGGAAGTAGTATCCCTGTTTATTGACAGGGGCACAGTGCGCCTAGAAGCCACAAGACTTGCCTAGCATCACACAGTCTTCCAGTGACAGAGCTGGGATTTCAAGCCCAGGGCTTTCTGCTTCCAAGGCTTCTCTTCTCCCCACACCCCACCCTGATCTGCTGAGGATGGTTTCAGTCCCTGGATGCTTGGATTAAGATGGGACCTGCTGATATGGCAGAGAGCAAGTGCCCATGAAACCCAGACTCCCGGGCTTCCGTTGGATTTGAGATGGGTTTTCAGGCAAATGCGCCAAGAACTTTTAATGCAATCCCACAGCCCAGAGAGTAAAAAAGACTTTCCCATGTTCATATGGCAAGGTGGTCAAAAATATGGTTCTCAGCCCCAGATCTTCTGACACTCAGATGAAAACTTCGATTTGCCATCATGTGGACAACCCTGAATGAGAAAGATTTCTTGTCACACCTGCAGGTAAGGGACTGCCAGACACCCCCTCCCCTGATTTAACCCAAAGACACCCCAGACAAGGCCCCGCTGCTTGTGTTTGTTCAGTCTTCACCAAGGAGCCTGGGCAGAATATGGTCTCTGCTTAAGGTAGAGGTGGGGATGGCAGGGGAAGGGGTTGTGGCTGCTACTGGCGGCCAGAAAAGATTTGCCTTCAGCCAATCCTAGGCTATGGCTCTTGGCCCTGGGGTCGAGCTCTGTCCTGACTCACCATGCATCTCAGTAGTCAGGAGGAGGGCAGACTCTTGAGTTTCAAGGGCACAAAAAATCCTCCACTGCTCTCTCCCTAACACACTATCGGATGTCTGAGAGTGGGACACCAACTTGGATTTTCTGAGGAGGGGCAGGGCAATGAAATGTTTCTCTTCACCTCTGACTCTCTTAGCTGGCTCTTGCCTTGGGCTCTCACCTTGCTCCTACCTCCCCCAGGGAGCTCCTTTGCTCAACTCTAATCAGAAACACCTTGGAGCCATCTCCCGAATTCATACCTAGGTAAACTGGGGGCCCTGGATGAGGAGGCTAACTGAGTCTTTGACTCAGTCAGTGGCCCCTGGCTCCAACCATACTTCCCATCTGCTCCGTCTGCTGGCTGGGACTGTCCTGGCTAGAGGACTAAAACACGGAGCTGTTCAGTCCTCATGTTCTACCCATTGGTGGGGTCTGAAATATCCACTGTGTTTTGTAGGTATCCATGAGGCTTCTGGGGCACAACTACCTTGAGATTAATGGAGGCCCAGACAGGCCTTGTAAGATCCTGAGCCCTGCATGGGAGAGCTGAGACCCAGGTCTTTCCCTTCCCTTCTGCCTTGCTTTCTTCCAGCCACTGCTCTTATTGTCCAAGCCCCCACAGCCTCGCACTCCAATCTCTGCCTCTACCTTCCCCCAGTTTTACTCTGCCTTCCAGTCGCCACTCTCATGTTCTACACACTGAAGCTACCTTCTTAAACTCCAGATCCAGGTTAATTACTTAACTTCTGTGTGCCTCAGTTTCCTTATCTGTAAAGTGGGGACAAGAATCATACCTATCTAATAGGGTTGTAAGGATTAACTGAGAGCATGCATGTAAAGCATTTAGACCCATGCCTAGAGTAGAGTAAGTGCTCAGTATCATCATCTAAACTGCTAATAATGAAACAGGCTAATGCCAAGTGAGCGGTTACTATGTGCCAAGCACTGCTCTAAGCACCTTATATGTGTGTTAGTTTAGGTCAGCTCCACAACATTTCGATGTGGTGAGGATTACTGCTGTCATTCTCATTTCACAGATAACTGTACTGAGGCGCAGCAATATTATGCAACTTGCTGCAGTTCACATTGCTAGTAACCTTCAGGGCCAACCTTTGAACCCAGATAATCTGACTCCAGATTTGACCTCTTAACCAATCTGTCATTTTTGCCACCCTAGGAACAGTCTCTGACTCCTCAGTACGCAGAGGACAAAGTGTAAATTCCTTAAGCTGCCATTCGAGGCCCTTCCACCCCTCCTCCTCGCATTACAATGCATCCTGAGAACTGAATGTCTCCAGAACACCCAGAACACCAAGGGTACTTACTTGCTTACAAGCCACTGCTCAGGCAGTTCCTTCCACTTGGAATGACCCCTCCCCATCCCCCTAAAACCCTCACATATGCACACAAACCCCACCTCTCCCAGTGTTTATTTTGAGCCAATTTCCAAAGCTAATGGGTTTAGAGTAAGCACCTGAAGATGTGGAGTTTGTGTGTGCCTGTTTGGGGGTTTTGGTAGGCAGGGTTTAGAGGGTCACTTCAGGTGTGATCACCCTCATGGAGCCAGATGGGACCTTAGAGGTGCCCTGGGCCAGTAGTCCTTAACCAGTTGACCACCTAGAACCATCCTTTTGAATGATTCCTTCCCATTCTCTTCTTCCCCTGCCCTCACACCAAGGCTCTGATGGATCTTGTCTACCAAACACTTTGCATTGGAAAAATATAAAGCAGGGTTAGCAGAAAGGCCGGTCTCCTGGGAAATCAGATACCACATTTGAGAGGTGTATGGATTTTGCCTTCTTTCCCAACCCTGCTTCTTCTGAACTTGAGTTTTTGAACGACTCCATGCGACTTCTGGGCAAACCGGATGCCTGTGCTGGGCCCCCTGCAAGTGAGAATAGAAAGATCAGTATTTTTCTCTCCACTGTTGATATGGTTTTATTGTCATGCTCTAGGACTGACTGCAAGAGACAATTGATCCTACTGCCCAATTATTGTCAGAAAGCATGACTTAAGATCAACTACCCGAAAAGTCAGATCATCAGCATTGGCAGGCGGTCCCCAGCATTCAGTTGGTTTCTCTCCAACAATTTAATACAGCAGGTCAAATCACTCAGTTACCTGGGGGTGCAATTTGCGACCAATCCATCTTGGAGGGCTCACTGGGAAGTTATATTGCCTAAATTAGATGTTCTAGGGGTGTTTTATTGAGAGTTTTTAAATGGCCACAGTGGCAATTGGTAACGCCTGCTTTGACAACGTTCCAGACAGAAATGGCTGTGGGCCTGGCTCAAAGGTGGAGAACTTTGCACATTGGAGGGGATTGAGAACTGTTTGGGGCGGGGGCGG
>NW_012115333.1:2953309-3047060 GCF_000951035.1 Colobus angolensis palliatus | reverse complement strand
GCCCCTCTGTGAGAATCACCCCTAGGCCTTCTTGATCCTTCCCCTGTGCCTGGCTCTCTGGCTGAGCCTGGGACTCTGCCATACATCTGTAACTCACAACTGCGACAGCCCAGGATCTCACTCCAGATAATTCAGCCTTGAAGCTCCTGTCGCCCTAGCCTTACCGATAGCTAAGTTGGCAGAGATCATATTTATGGCGGACTGCCTGAAGGGCAGACTGCCCACCCTATCTCTTGGAGTCTCATATTCTCCTTTGCTTAAGGCAGCTCATCAGAGGGCTGAGTATTGAGACCACTGTACTGTGGCCTTTCAGGAAGCAGGAGAGCACAGGGACTGTGAATCTGGACTTTGGTAACAGACAGACCTGGGTTTGGTTCCAGCCCCACCACTTCCTCCCTGTGTGTTCTTGGGCAAGTGATTTCACCTGACTCAGTTTCCTTCTTTGTAAAGTGAGGATAATAACAGTGTTTATCTTTTGGGAGATTTAATGCCTAGCATGTAGTAAATAATGGCTATTATTATTGTTATTTTTGAGACAGAGTCTTGCTGTGTCACCTAGGCTGAAGTGTGATGGCATGATCTCGGCTCATGGCAACCTCTGCCTCCCGGGTTCAAGTGATTCTCCTGTCTCAGCCTCCCGAGTAGCTGGGATTACAGGCGCCCACCACCACACCCGGCTGATTTTTGTATTTTTAGTAGAGACGGGGTTTTACCATGTTGGCCAGGTTGGTCTCAAACTTCTGACCTCAGGTGATCCGCCTGCCTTGGCCTCTCAATGTGCTGGGATTACAAGGCGTGAGCCACCGCACCCCGCCTGGCTATAATTATTTATTGTTATTCTTGGAGAATTGCCGCAGGTCCTTGTAGTAGATGGTTGGAGGAAACATTGTGACAATGTCAACCTGGTAGTCACTGAAGGAATGTTGTTGAAGACATGGTGTGGTCGCTTCTCCCAGGGCCCTCTTTGTAAAGGGCCAAGGGAAAGATGTGATTCCTTTTCCAACTGGCAAAAGCCATGCTTCTTTGGAATACTTGGTTTATTTTTATGTTACAGATGCTGTGAAGCTTATAATTGATGGCATTTCCTTCTTTTATGTGGCTACCAGGGGAGCTGAGAGCCAAACACAGGCTCTAGTAACTGTGTAGAACATCAGGGAAGGCGTTTGGGGTGTGTGCCAGTCTTAATCCTGACTTTATTATTTTCCTAATGTTATTTTTCTTTATCTTGATTTCTCTCAAGTAAATATTTTATTTTATATTTTATGGTTTTTGTTCAGTTGTCCCAAATTCTTTGATGAAAACATGTGCTACAAATGACTGTTGGAAGAGTCACCATCGTACAGCTTGGTAGGTCTGGGAATGAACCTGTGCCGTCTGATCCAGAGCTGTACCCTGGCTCGGCTGTGCTGCCTGTGATGGATCAATGGAAAGAAGGCACACAGGTAGGAATCTAGGGGATGTGTGCGCACAGATGATGGATGAGATAAATGGACATAGGCGGGAATGACAGGCATAGATGACAGACAGTGAGATGGAAGATATGATTGTTTTTTTCTGTAAGATACCCAGGGTTGTCTCATCGAGGTGATACAATTCTAACCCAAAGCAAAAGAACTTAACGTCTTAGCCAGTGCAATCCTACTATAAAGGTACATCAGTCTCCCATAGGGCTTTTCAAAATGGAGATACTCGTGGCGGTTCATTAATGCCTTTGTGGACCTCTATTCATTCATGTGTGCATCCATCATGCAACCACTATGTGGCTGGGCACTGGGGACAAAAAGGTCACTAAGACATGATGGGTCTCTGCCCTCAAGGGGCTCCTAACTCACCGAGTGAGACATACATGAAGGCTACAGATCATGATACAGATGCGCTGGAACCGAGGCCTCTTTGTGGGGTTTGGGAGGCACCAAGGCAGTCGGGGTGGGGAGCAGGTCATAGAGAGTCAGGGAACGCTTGAAGTTATTATCTCATTAAGAAAGGCTTCCAAGATGGGAGTTGAGTGAAGCATAGAGGATGACTAGGAGTTTGCTAGGCTGCACATAGAGGTCTCAGGGGCAGACAGAACCACATGGGCAAAGGTACAAAGGCAGTCACAAAAGCACAAAGATGGGGCATATTGGAAACGCTGCAAGTAACCTCTTTTGATTGGAGGGTAGAGAGTGTGTTGGTGGCCTGAGAGATGAAGCTGGAGGGGCTAGGAGGCCACATCACGAAAGATCAAGGTGTTTGGAGTTTTTCATATGGCAGATGGGGAACCCTGGAAAGGTTTGAGGCAGGAGAGGCACCCGGTCAGCTTTGCATTTCGGAAAGTTATCCACACACTCAGGGAGGCATAGAGGGAGACCAGTTAAGAGGCAGTTTTCACTGCCATCATGCCACCACACTGTTCTGAGCTGCTATCCCATGTGTTGTTCGTTTCAAAAATATCTGTTGAGCACCATCTTAGTCTGCTAATACCTGAGACTGGGTAATTTATGAGGAACGGAAATTTATTTCTCACAGTTCTGGAGACTAGAAGTCTGAGATCAAAGCACTGGCAGACTCTGAGTCTGGTGACGGCCCACTTCCTGGTTCATAGGTGGTGCCTTCTCACTGCGTCCTCACATGGTAGAAGGGATTGCATGGGCAGGAGGGTCTCTCTCAGTCTGTCATCTTTTATAAAGGCACTAATTTTAATCACCTTTCAAAGTCCCCACCCCCTAATACCATCACCTTGGAGGTTAAGATTTTAACATGTGAACTCTGGAAGGACACAAACATTCAGGCCCCACATAGCAAGTGCCTATCAAGCATCAGACACTGTTCTAGGCACTGGAGATACTGCAATAAACAACATGGACAAAGCTCCCTCCTTGCAGAGAGCTTACATGCTAGTGGAGGGAGACACACGATAAATAATAAATGCAACAAACAAGAAATTTATATGTCATGTTAGAAAGCAATAAAAGCTATAGAAAAAGAGAAAATAGAGCATGATAAAGAGCATTGGGATTATGAGGGTGGGGCTGGCGTGAGACCTTATTGAGAAGGCATATTAGTCCATTTTCATGATGTTGATAAAGACGTACCCAAGACTGGGTAATTGATAAAGAACAAGAGGTTTAACGGACTCACAGTTTCACTTGACTGGGGAGGTCTCACAATCATGGCAGAAGGCGAAAGGCATGTCTTACACGGTAGCAGACAAGAGAAAATAAGAACCAAGCGAAAGGGGTTTCCCCTTATAAAAGTGTCAGACCTCATGAGACTTATTCACTACCATGAGGACAGTATGGGGGAAAACCGCCCCCATGATTCAATGATCCCCCCCCACGACACGTGGGCATTATGAGAGCTACAATTTGAGATGAGATGTGGGTGGAGACGCAGCCAAACCATATCAGAAGGTGACATTTAAGCAAAAGCTTGAAGAGAGAAAGTAGCAGTGATGTGGGGACTCTTCCCATGTCTGACCCACACACAGGGCAGTGGACTTGGGATCTGGCTGTCCCTGATTTGAGTCCTGGGACCTTGAGCAAGAAACCACCTCCCAGAGTCTCCGTTTTCTCCTGTACTCCCTGACTTCTGGGGCTGTGGTGAGATGATGGACTCAATGGTGCTTAGTAGCTAGACAGGTGGGGCCTGGAGGTAGAGGGGTTGTCACACATCTTCTCTCTGGCATCCGCCACTCACCCCTACCCCAGCAGCCCCATGGCTCTGGCTGAGGAGCCAGTTGAAGAGAAGGCAGTGGGAGAGTTGCTGACAGTGCCTCGTTCAGGGGAGGGTAAACAGCTTCTCTGAGCTCCAGTAAAGATGAAACTGGGCCACAAGTTTCATCCTTACATCCTTCACGATGCCAACCTGTGGCATTATAGCTGTCATCTCTGCCATGCACGACTAGGCATGAACCCATAGTGTGGCAGAGCTGGAAAGAAGCCCCTGTGGGTTGAATGGGGATGCTGAGGCCCAAATAGGGCAAAGGACTGGCCCAAGGGCACACAGTGAGAGTCAGAAACACATCTGACACCGGGGTCTAGGTCTCCTGCCTCCCAAGTGGGTCATGGAAGCTATTTTGACCCGAGTCAATTTATTAATAGTTACAGCCCCCGCCTTGGCTTTTTTTCTTACTGAGGCTTCCTTTGACAGTCTGGAGCTCACTGCTAAAAACTACAACAGTAGCTACATTTAGCGTTCTTCCAAGAGACTTCCATTTGTAATCTCGTGAGTCTCTCAGAAACCCCACAAAGTAATTATTATTTCCCCTATTTTCATTGAGGAGGAAACTGAAGCACAGACAGGCTAAGTGACTCGTCCAAGGCCACACCTTAGGAAGCGGGGGAGCTGATCAATTTTGGCAGTTTTGCTCATAAATCTTTGTATTTAGCCACTAGGTTACATAGGTGTGAGATGAGTATGTGTGTGTGCATAATGTCTGTGTGAGTGTGGCTGAATGCGTGTGTTGGGAAGTGTTCCTGGCCAACTCCCAATTGCTGTTTCATGCTCTTCGCAAGGGCTGCCTTGGGAACAGCTGACTAAGAGATCTCCCTGCCAGGCCCCTTTGGGACTGGAGGGTGCTTGTGGTTCAGCATAACTGCGACCCCATGTCCAGATCCGCTTACCGCCCCATCATAGGAAGAGCAACACAACTTGCAAGAACATACACAGACAGCACTGTGGATGTGAAACCCTTTTCACATTGTAGGGCAGTGGCTCCCCAACTGTGCCTGCTGAACCAGCAGCATCAGCATCACCTGGGAACTTGTCAGAAATGAAATTTCTTGGGCCCCACTCAGGTGAGACTAGATCAGGGACTCAGAGTAAGGCCCAGCAATCTGTGTTTCAGCAAGCCCTCCAGGAAATTCCATTGCATGCTCAAGTGTGAGCATTAGGGACATACAGTAGAGGAGAGGCCCCACAGCATATTGGGTTTGCCGACTTCCATGTTTGTGCACACATATGTTCAGGGCACAGTGCTTTACAGTTTCCAAAGAGCCTTCTCACCCATAACCTCCTCCTAGCTGCTCGACAACAAGGATTCCGCCCACTTCTCAGTGAGTAAACTGACATCCAGGAAGGTGAGGTCATACAGTAGTCCGTCCCTGGCAGATGCCAACCATGGTGGTCTTCTCTGACATGCGTGCTTCTCTTAGATCCTTCTACCCTGTCCCCTGTGCCAGTTCAGGGCACCCCCTGCCCACAGTAGCCTCTCAGGGAAAAGAGAGGGGATAGAGAGATGGCTGTCCTTGGCTTCCTGCTCACCTCCACCCCCCTCATCCTCTCCCTTCTGTCAGCAGCACCTGCAGAACAAGTTCCCTGTTCTTTAGGTGAGTTCACTTGGCAAGGAAGGAGAAGGGTGCCCCAGGAATGTGGAGGGGCTCTAGGAATCCAATGTTCACTTTCTAGGAGATACTCAGTGGTGGTTCAGTGGCAGCAGAAGGTTAAGATGTAGAGTACCCTTTCCATTTCATCTGCTGGATATGGGAGCCCCCCTGGGGTTGACCCAGGGGACATGACCCCAGCCCCAGTATAAGGTGAAAGGTGGGGCCTCAGTTTGACTCCTGCCCAGGCCTGTTTTCCACTCTGGTCACCTACCTGCATCAGGGTCCCTGGCAGGGAAGTGAGGGGATTGTTCTCTCTAGCCTGCCAGAGGGGCTGTGGGGTAACAGGATGGGACAGCAAGAGGGGGAATATCTGGATCCCCCGAACGTAAGGTGTAGACACAGTCAATAGACCATAAAAGTAGGCTTCAGCCCAGAGCATGTTGGCAAACATCTGGTCCAGTGATTCTCAACCTGGGGTTTGTGTAATTTGGGGGCAGCGGGGCCTACTGATATATTCCCAGAGGCCACAAGTTCTCTGAGAATTGAACTTTTTTATGGTCTTATTTTGATGCTAAACACAATTTTTGTTACACTTATGAAAACAGCTATGATTCACAATTGCAAGCCATTTTCATAGCCTGGATTCAGTTGTAAAGGAGGTTCTCAAGTTGGGGGACACGCAGACCTGAGGTGGGGAGTTAGAGGTGTTCATTGATACCTTCTCAGAGGGTGGTTCTGCTGAAATTGTTTCCTAAAAACGGAAAGTCTGTGTATTCCATCCCAACATTCAGAAGCACTAATGTATCCCAGCCCCTTCATGTTTCACTCATGGACACGGAGGCCCAGAGAAGGCCAGATACTTTCTCAAGGTCTTCCAGCAAGCCAGAGCAGAGCTGAGACTGGAAGGCTGGGCTCCTTCAGCCTGGCCCAGGGCTCTTCGTGGCACACTCTGCAGGGGCAAGGCTCAGGCCAGGCCAGGAGCAGTAGGGGTGGCAGAGGTATGTGTCTCAAATGTTTCCATTACAAATTTGTTGGTTCTCTTTCTGTTCATTGGGACTGCATGGACTCATTTGGATCTTTTAAAGAGATCCAAGTCCCAGTGCAATAGCTCACACCTATAATCCCAGCACTTTGCAAGACTGAAGTGGGAGGATTGTTTGAAACCAGGAGTTTGCGACCAGCCTATGTTCCCAAAACATAGCAAGACCTGGTCTCTGTAAAAAATTTAAAAAGTAAAACGGAAAGAAAAAAACTAAAGTGAACAATTCAGCCAGAGGGTGAATGGGAAAGTAGGAATCAAAAGCTTCATGTCATGGTGACTATCGTGTTTTGTTCTGTAACAGATACATGGACGGGTAACGTTAAGTCCCTGACTTCGCCCAGCTCCTAGACTGTCAGGGAATGGGGTGCGGTTATGAAAATAATAATAGTGCTTCACAATTCTCCAAATTGGACATTTCCCATAATGACAACTAACATTTATTTAACATGTACTGCGTGCCAGCTACTTTGCACCTATGATGTCAAGATGTCATCAAGGAAGGTACAGTCACATTTTGTACATGGGGAAAATAAGGCCTGAGAAGGTTAAGTAAACCAATTCTAGGCAGCAGAGCCAAGCATACAGATTCCTGATTCCTGAGCAAACTTTCTTAATACTCCTTCATTTCAATAACTCTGGAAATAATAACAGGGATGGTCATTTCCCCCATTTCACAGAAGAGAAAACTGTGGCTCAAAGAGGAGGAGCATTTGGATCACAGGGTAGAAAGCTAGGAAGTGTTCTGTCTGCTTCCTGATATAGTATCTGTTCATTAGCCCCAGCATGCCCCATCGAAGATCCAAGACAGTGAGATCTTTGAGGATTTGGTAATATGTCAGAAACACACTTGTCAAAAATCAGTGACAACAGCAAATCAGTTGAAATTATAAATTGGTTGAAAATAAATGTTTCCAGTCAATGTTTTTCCATGCAATAGTAACTTCCAGGTACTATGGGGAAGGTTTTTTTTTTGTAGCCTTTGAGCATGTTTGTGTTTTCTGAATTTTAAAATTTTTATTTTGGGGAAGAATAATTTGGGAATTCATTTTCAACTCATTCTTCCTGTCCTGGTTGTTCAGCAATATTGTCATGAACTTTGAAATTTTACCTGCGATTCTAAGCAAATCGTCTAAAAAAGTAAGTGGGTTGAAACTGAAATGTTTCCATCTGCTGGTTCCAGCTTCTGTAAGTTTGTGCAAGCTGGGATGAATATGCAACCTCTAAATGCAATACAATCTGCTTTTCAAGTGATTTGCCTTTAAGTTTATTAAATTAATTTTTTTGCCAGTGATGCCAACTTTATCTTCAGCTCACATCCTCATCAATTTTAATGTACACTCCTTTTCGATGTAAGCAGCTTTTGCTTAGCATCTTCTCAACAGTGCCACGATAATCACTTGCTACCATTGGGGATGGCGCTTCCTGTCAGAATTGAGGTGATTTGTAGTTTCAGGGACAAGCTTAGACTGAGCTTCATTGGTGTAATGGTGCTTGAAAATATTGGTGAGGAAAATGCCAGTTGGCATGATGACCACACACATGGGACATGAGGTGGGGTGTGAAGAGAGAGAAGCCTCTGATGTCACTGAAGAGAATCAGAGCGTATTGTTCCTTACACCCCACCTACTGCTGCTTCAGTGTTTGTGTTGTCTGAAGCTTGGTGCTTCCAGCCCTGGCTCTCCTTCCAGAACTGGTTTGAGCCTCTCTTGGGTGGCAGTGGTTTGGATTCTGGGCCCAGAGTAGTTTCCCTAGTGACCTTACACACATTGATTCTTCCACTGAAATGAAACGACTGCCCCAATGCAGCTGAACAGGAAAAATAGGCTTTTCAATAAATTAGAGATAACCTCCCAAATGAAAAACAAACTGTCCCTTTCAACATAAACAATGCACTAAAAATGCTTAAAGTTGATTAAAAAGTTTCTAAAACATCTTCATGGTGCATCAAAATCACCAATACCTGAAAACTCAGTGACCGTGAGTATTCATTTTTCTCCAATGTATCATTTAGAACCAACTCTTCTTTCATTATTTCACTTGGAGCAAGACCAGATCCGTTGGAACAAAGGTCCTCATCTCCTTCTCCCTGGAGATGCCTAGGCCACTGCTGGTTCCATGGTGAACTTTAATACAGCTGGGCCTCATGCTTTCTTCCTTCACATGCATGCACCACAGTATTTGTCTTGAACTTGAGCCTCTGGCTTCAGAATTCAGAGAAGACACATGTGGACCAGTCATGGTCACATCAACCCTATGGCCATTGTGGATTCAAAGCAGAGTTCCTCTTCTTTTATGTGTTTCTCTGTATTTGCCAAATTTTCTGCAATTATCATGTGTAACTTTTGCAATTAGCTAACACAAACCCCACAATAGACAGGATGAAAGTACATACTCAAAATGCAGAACCAAACCATGTACCTAACATTGTGATGGGCATTTTGAGCTGAGACTGTGGATCCCTGTCTTGGGCTGTCTGGTTCTATTTGGGGATTATTATCTCTGCCAATAACTGGATTCCTCCCTGTCCCTCTTTCCCACACTGGCTTCATCTGCCAGAGGAGCCAGGGAAGGAGGTAGGGGATTCCAGTCTCAGTCACCACAGGAATAAAGTGATTAGTCTAAGGGGAACACATAGTAAATTGAGACTATGTTTGGATAAGACAGCAAAACTTAAGATAGTAGGAACAATTATTCAGTGCTTGCTTTCTGAGTGTCAACTATGTGCCAGCTGCCGGGGG
Source organism: Colobus angolensis palliatus (assembly GCF_000951035.1). Taxonomy (NCBI): domain Eukaryota; kingdom Metazoa; phylum Chordata; class Mammalia; order Primates; family Cercopithecidae; genus Colobus; species Colobus angolensis. The sequence goes on along the minus strand of NW_012115333.1, from coordinate 3,037,974 downwards.
TGTTCACAAAAAGGCAGAATTCTACACTTTGAGAGGCTGTGTGACAGATAGGCACAAACTTAGGCACTTGAGCCAAAAAAAAAAAAAAAAAAAAAGTCCAAATTCTGCCTCCACTATTTAGTAGGGCTGTGACTTTAAACCTCAACCCTTAAATTCCTGGAGACTCAGCCTCATCATGTACATATAAGATGTCAACACTGATTATCACACCATCACCATAAGGATGTATTGTGGGCTTACTAAGTGTCAGACATATATGTGCAATTGACATAAACAATCTCACTGCATCTTCACAGCAGCACTACAAGGCAGGTACTGCTAGACCCATTCCATATATGGGGAAACTGAGGCTCAGAGGGATTAAGTGATTTGCTCAGCATCCCACAGCAAGCAAACAATGAGGTCAGAATTGGAAGACAGGCAGGCTGACTCCAGAGTCTTTGTTTCTCACTCTGTGGTACGGCTTCCCATCAGTGAGCTAGTGCGATGAGTTGATGCGGCTTCTAGACATTGAATGCCAGGCCAGTACTGGGCCTAGCACACAGTAGGTGTTCATCCCAAGCTGGTCCACTGCCCTTGAAGATCTTGCAGTCCAAGGGGAAGAGCAGAGGGAGAAGGGAGGAGCTGTGTCCAGCCCAGAAAAGCATTTCCACCCCCAAAGACTAAAGACCTATCTTGGCAGGTGTCTCTTCTTCTGTTTCCTGCTTCCCTGACCCTCAGGCAGGCCAGGAGGCCCCCTTCTCCCTTCCCCCTCCGCCACCTCAGACCTTTCTGCCCCCCGCCCCCATGGTCTGTCTGGGCCAGTCTGTCTCCCCCACCCTGGCAAGGCATTAAAAATTGAAACCTCCTTTGAAGAGAAAACAGTTTAATAAAAGCTCCATCCATTTTTCATGAGAGGATCAGGAGAGGGATGGTGAAGGGAGGAGAGGCAAGCTGGGGAAGACAAGTTGGGGGGTGCAGTGAGGGTCTTGGGGAATCTGTAGTGAGGGTTCAGTGCAGCAAGGGCCAGGCAGTGCCTCCTACCTTTTACCCACAGCTCTGATGGCCCCATTGCCCTCTTCTTTTCTCAGTTCCTGTCAGCAGGATCCAGGCTGGGCCTGTTGGTGTGAGGTGGGGAAGCATAGCTTCCTCTTTAGGGAAATCTCCTGCCTTCTCTCGAGGGAAGGACTCAGAGCATGGAGGCTGCACTCCCTCAGAGGAAGATGGCCACTAAGTGACCTCTGGCCTAGGGGACCTGCCTCCACATCAGAACAGCTTCTGAAGCTGGGCAAGATGAGCCTGTCACTTGAGCCCTGGCCCCATGTTTGGCACCCCGAAGACCAGGCAGAGCAGAGCCTGGCCAGAGCCCCAGGCTGGGCCCGGGGAAGGAGGCTGAGCTTTGGAAAGAGCCCAACAGAGAGGTCAGGGCATGAGGAAGCCAAGAGGAATTAGGTCCAAGCCCTGGCTCATGTTCTTTGGACCCTAGAGCCTTTCCCAACCACAAGAGACAGAATTACATTCACTGTCCTGCTCAGCCTCCATTCTTTCTTATCTCCCTCACCCCAACAAAGACAGATCCATCTAGAAAAAAGACGCCCCGCAGACTGACCCTGGCAGGAGAGATGTGTACTTAGGTCTGACTGAATGGGTTTCTGTCATAGATCTGTTCGGGTGCATGCATGCCTACATGTGGCAGTGTGTGTATATAGTGACATATGCATGAGTGTGCATAGCCAGGAGTGTGTGTGTGTGTGTGTGTGTGTGTGTGTGTGTGTGTGTAGAGAGAGAGAGAGGGAATGAGAGAGGGAGAGAGCGTGAGCGCCAGGAGGATGTGTGCTTGTGCCCATGTGTGACAGTAAATGTTTCTACTGCTTCCTGCATCTGAATAGACACGAGCCCCGCCCCCCCCTCCAAGCACATGGCAGAGGGTGGGTGGGATGGGTAAGTTGGGTGAGAGGGTAATGGGAAGAGTGGAAAGGAGGGCAGGCCCCAGAGAACTGAACAGGTCCTAGGGCCTAGAAGACAGGCAGCTCTGGATGTGCCAGCCCCAGCCATAAAGTTGTTCCCTGTGGGCCCTAGGAAAGAAGGAATTTTCTTCTTTAGCCTTCCCAACGGAGGAGGGCAGTAGGGTGTAAGCGTGTGTGTTTGTGACATGGCGAGACCTCTGCTTCCTCAGCATGGTCAAGAGGGGTCTTGGAGGACGTTCCAGAGTGATCACTGGGAGGAGGCTGAGAGGCTCATAGATAGTGTCTCTTCCAGTCTGGGTATCGACTTTCAATCAAGGCTCCAGCCATTTTTCTATCCATCCATTCAATACATATTTACTTGTGGCAGGGTTTTTATCAGAACAGTAAACAGGCAGATATGGTCCTGTTCTCCAAGATCACCAAGCCTAGTGCATTCTTGGCTCTTCTCCGTGGCTTCATACATGCCTCCTGCCTCTTCCATGACCCTGTAAGGTGGCAGCTCTACAGGGCAGGGAGTCAGGAGACAAGGATTCTGAATTTCATTCACGCATGACCATCAGCAAGTTACTCTCCATGCCAGGCCCTCCATTTTCTCATTGGTATTGGGAGGGGTTGCATCAAGATATGATCAGGGGGCCCTTTCTTCTTCAATGACGGTCATCTCTGGATACACGCTCTAAGATCTAGGACTGAAAATTCCTGGGGAATTTTTTTCCTCAGTCAATGGCACTGGGTGGCTTTAGGCAGTTGATGGCACCTATTTAAGCTCAGTTTCACAAACTGTAAAAAGGGCATCAGAAGTCTGCCTTGCTCATAAGATCTTTGGGGGCATTAATTGTGGATGCTTGTGTGTGCATGAGTCCTGGCACAGAACATTTGGGCCTCGAGCAGCATGGGGCCATCAGGCTTGGGTTACTGGTGGTATCCCCACCAGTGACCCTAGTCCCAGGGCCAGGCTCATTTTCCTTGCACACTGAAGCAGGCGTGTGAGTTAAGGTGGTGGGCACAGGGGTTGGTGGTTCATGGTGCTGGTCGGGATGATGAGGAAATCCGGCAAGGGAGCCAGGGAGAGAGGTCACCCAGGGGCGTGTTCCACTTATCTCCTCAGTGCCACCTGAGCCAAATTTGGGAAGGTTCCCAGAGGCCCAGGGCAGGGGAAGGGGTGGCTGCAGCACCCCCACTTCACTGCACCCACCCCCAGTCATTCCTTAAATGAGAATACAGAGCTGGAGTCCTTTGTGGGTGAAGCCTGGGGGAAGTAAAGGGGTATACTAGGAGGCTGGCAGCCACAGGCTCCAGCCCTTTCCCTTCTTCCCCTTCTCAGTTGCCCTCTTGCTTCCTCGCCCCCACCCTCCACAGAGGAAGGAGTGGCCCTCCTCCTCCTAAGTCTTACCGGCCCATCCCCCAGAGGACCACACTCCAGTAATTATCTCCCCTCTCCTGGCTCCTTGCCCTCAGCTTGCAAATACATTCCAGTTTTTCCCATCTGAAAAACTCCCCTCCTCCGCCCAGTTGCCCCCCTCAAGCTCCCGCGCTCCTGCTGGCCTCCCGTCTCACGGCCAATAGACTCAAACAGTCAGCTGTGCTCACTGTCTCCTGGCCTGGCCAGCCTCCCACTCCCTGCTGTCACTGTGAAAACCAGCGATGTCTGGGTGACTGAAGGTCATCTCCTCCCCCAACCCTTAGGCCTTGACAACACCCGCCTGGTGTCTTGACACACTTGCCTGGCCTCTTGTCGCTGGGCTCCTTCCTGGGTTTCATCTGATCTGTGCTCTTTCCTGGTCCTCCTGCCTCTCTGCGAGTTCTTCTCAGGCTTCTTCACAGTTTCCCTTGGATTCCTTCTCTTCCCCTTCCAAAATCTCCTGTCAGCAAACTCTCCTGTTGCTGTGGCCTCAGCTGTCTCTCCCGGTGTGGAGGAAGAGTGAGGCTGGACCAGGAAGGGGAGGCCTCTTCCTTCAGTCAGGAGAGGTGAGGGCTAAAGAGGAGGCTGCCTCAGACCTCCTCCAGGCCATAGGCTGGGGCTGCAATCAACCTCTGTGAGTTTCCAGAGTCCCTCCTCCCCGTCCTGTCTGCCCTCCCCTCCCTCGTTTTTACCCACCATTTTCTGAGAGCTTACTACATGCTATGGGCTCTATCCTGTTGGAGGGCAGGGCCCTGGGAGCCCTGGCGAGGACTTGTGGTTTTGTTCTAAGTGAGACTAGAGGCCAGTGGCAGGAGGGGGTGGTTAAGCAAGAGGGTGACTTGATCTGATTTGCATTTTTATTTTTATTTTATTTTATTTATTTATTTATTTATTTTTTGAGACGGAGTCTCGCTCTGTCGCCCAGGCTGGAGTGCAGTGGCCAGATCTCAGCTCACTGCAAGCTCCGCCTCCCGGGTTTATGCCATTCTCCCGCCTCAGCCTCCCGAGTAGCTGGGACTACAGACGCCCGCCACCTCGCCCAGCTAGTTTTTTGTATTTTTAGTAGAGACGGGGTTTCACCGTGTTAGCCAGGATGGTCTCGATCTCCTGACCTCGTGATCCGCCCGTCTCGGCCTCCCAAAGTGCTGGGATTACAGGCTTGAGCCACCGCGCCCGGCTGATTTGCATTTTTAAAAGAAAAATCACCCTGGTCTCTGTGCAGAGAATAGGTTGTGGGGAGGGGTGGTGAGGGGAGGCCTGTCAGCAGACTCCTCCCATAATCTGGATGAACAGAGAAGGTAGCTTGAACCAGGGTGGTGGAGGAGGAGGTGGGGTGGATGGATTAGGATATATTTCAGGGTTAGAGCTGACGGATTGAATGCAGGAGGTGAGAAAAAGAAAGATTCAAGGGTAACTCCTAGGTTTGTGGCTGGAGCAACTGGGTGGATAGTGATGCCGTTCAGTGAACTGGGGAACACTGGGGGAAGGAAGGTTTAGGGGGAAAGCAAGAGCTCTGCTCTGACCACATTAAGTTCAAGATCCCATTAGATAGCCAAGCAGTGGTGTCATGTTGCCAGGAGCTCAGTAGAATGGTCACAGTAAGAGATACACACAAGGAAGGCATCTGAGTTTTCACCTTGGAGCCTTTGAACTTGCCCCTCCCTTTGCCTGACACTCTGACTTCCTATCTTCTCCTGGCGGACTCCTTGTCCTCATTCAAGTCACAGCTCAAACATCACCTCAATCTAAAGTCACCTCCTGCCACCTACCTAGTCATGCTCTATCCCATACCTCTGCTTTATTTCTTGCCCACTACTCATGCATAGCTAAAATTATTTACCTTGCTCACTTATTTATTTATGTGCTTCTCCACTCTCCTGGCCCGTAAGCTCCATGAAGGCAGGGGTTGCTGCCTGATTTTGTTCACTGCTATATCTCAATGAGCTAGATAATGGCTGGCACGTAGTAGATACTCACTGAGCATGTGTGGACTGAATGAATAACCACTTTACAATGCATCAGCTTCTTTCATCTTGACAATCTCATGAGAGTGGTAGTTGTCATCCTTGGGTTTCAGAGGAAGAAACTGAGACTTAAGGAGCTCGCTGAAAGTCCAAGGCCACACAACTAGGAAGTGGTGTAACTGGGACTCAATCTCAAGTCTATTTGGCTCCAAAGTCCATGCTGTAACCACTCCCTCATGCCAGAAAATGCTGTCCAGAGAAGGCTTGGGTTGGAGTCCACCCCTCTTTGCTCTGAGACCTTGGGCAAGTTCTCAAGCAGTTCTGACTCTCAATTTCCTCCCTCTAAACTGGGGATAATAATCATCCCTTACTTGCAGGATTGTTCTTAGGATTCCATGTAGGAACACATGCTAAAAAACTTTATCCACTCTGTCAGTGGGTTCATATATAAGGGATTAATAATGTCGTTGGGCCTCAGTCTCCTCATTTGGATGATGTGCAAGGGTTGGGGAGGGTGTAGTGGGACTAGATCTCTGACCATCCTTCTAGCTCTGACATTCCAAGAATCCTTGAACTCCAATGTTGGTAGAAATGAATTGGATTTAAATGTTCTAAATTGCAAACATTGTGAACACAGGGGCCTCTACTTTGGTCATCAAAGTTTCAGCTCTGTGGATGTGGGAGGCCTCTTTGAAGCATGAGGGAGGTAAATTGAGGACAAATCAAAGGAAGTCCTTTTTCACCCCAACTTAATGAGCTTATGGCTTTCATTACACACAGGAGTGGTCCAGGCAGGAAACACGAATGGCTTTGGATAAAATGATAAATGCCAGAGACATGGATGGCTCTGAGCAGGAGCTGGCAGAACTGACCTCTGAGGTCAATGGGAGGGAAGTGGCCCCTTAGGGCCCAATCAGAGACCAGCCCTAGGCTTTCAGAGCAGCAGTTCTGGGTGATGGAAATTGGAGGTGGAGAGGTCACCAAACACATCTACCTGTACTCCCTCCACCTAAATCCATTAGTTTAGCTCCTGGCTGGTAGGGAAAGGAGGACTTGGATAGAGGAGTCGCAGGAACTACAGGAGAAGTGGCAGGGTATAGAGATTCCAGATCCCAACCTCCATCCACCTTCCCAGGCAGGCTCAGGCTGACTGTGCCAACACTCACCAGCTGCTGTGGGGAACACCTGGCACGTGATTTCCCTTTTCTTCTGCCTCACTCCCACCTACACCTGGTGACATCAGCTGGAAGGAAGGACTCCATCCCTTCTATACACTTCAGGGCAGCAGTAGCTTGATGGCATTGGGAAATTGGTGGGGTTTGGCCCTGGTGCCCGCCTCTTGACCCTATTGAAGCCCCTCTATTTCTCCTATTCCTGTCCTCCTTCTTCCAAAAGCCTGTCAGGCAGGGTCTTGTTCTCAGCTGGCTGTCAACTAAGGTGTTAGCTGTCAACTAAGGTGTTAGTTGTCAACTAAAGTGTTAAGTGATATCTAAGGTGTTAGCTGATAACTAAGGTGTTAGCTGACAACTAAGGTGTTAGTTGATAAGGCTTAACACTCCCAAGGGGTATGTGCATTTTAATAGGGGATTGCTGAAAAGGAATGGCCTTGAAGACTCAAATAATATATGCTATATTGGTGGAATTTCAGGTAATGGTGCTGATTATGGGTGGAGGTGTGTGTAGTCCCCTCTAAATCATACCACTTAGGTAATCATTTATTCATAAGGTCGCACACACACCACATGCACGGACTTGCACACACACATATGTCACTGAATTGTGTGTATATAGGTATACATTTTTGTGACCTGTAATAATAACAACAAACACTCTAGTACTTACTCTGTGCCAGGCACTGTTCTGAGCACTTTACATATATTAACTTGTTTCATCTTCACAACAGCCTTATGGTGTAGGTACTATTGTTACTCCAGTTTTACAACTGAGGAATCTGACGCTCAGAGAGGTGAGATGACTTGTGGCCAGGCCACACGGCTTGAGTGTGTTGGAGCCAGGCTGTGTAGATGGCCAGTGTGACTCTGGTGTCCATATGCCACTGCCGCATGAAATGTCCCTGGCTACACAGTGAGATACAATGACTGTGTTGCGGCCGGCCATGTCCTGGGGGTGTGATGGGTGTGTGTGTGTGTTTGCAGGCATGCACTCTGATTCTTGAAGTCCCAAACTACAGGGCCAGGCAGAAGCCTTCTGGAGTGGAGAGTAGTGTGAGGGTTGCACATTCTGTGCTGGGATGTGCATGTGGGTGGGATTGTGCCATTGCTGCACGATGTGGGGGGTTGTGGACTGAGGGAAGTGCGGGTCAGCTACAGAGGGGGCAGATGCAGACCCTGTGCAGTATGCTGGGGGCTGAGGGAGGGGCTGTGTGTGTGCTCACATTTTGAGCTCGCCAGTCCCCCAAGGCAGTCCCACTCCCAGGCCCTGCTTTGTGACTTGCACTGCTGCCCTTTGGAGTTGTCCCTATCAGAAGGCTGGGCTCTACAGGAGTCTACACCCAAACCATAAGAATCAGCCTCTGACTGGCCAGGGGAGAAGGTGAAACCAATAACCAATGAGTGCAGACAAGGAGGAACGAATTTCGATGTGAATAAAGGGCATGCGTGAGGGGAGGGTGGCATGAGGTGCGTCTTAACTGCTAGGGATTCTACCAAGTAGGAGCAAAGGTGGGAAGTGTGTGTGTGTGCGCGCGCCCACGCACGCGTGTGCTTGCACGTTCCTCCTCCTCCTTGAAAGAGGGGAATCTGGGAAATGAGATATGCAAAGAGGCTTGAAGGCCTATAGGTTTTTTCCTCTGAGCACTTGGGAACCACCAACTTATTTTGCAGGTGGGAGAGACATGTTTGGATGAAACTTGTAACAAAAGTTGCTCAGCTTGCAACATGAGGAAGGTGGAGTGGAAGGGGCCAGGCCAGGTATCAGGGAAACCAGCAGGCAGGCTGCAGGGCCCTGGCCTGAGACCAAGCAGTAGCCCAGGCTGGGGTGTGGCTGTAGGGAAGGAGAGAAAGCCCTAGAATTCAAAGACACCGTGGAGTTAAAATTGCAGGAGCCAGAAGAAGGAAGGAGCCTGTGGCCCTGTTTGCTGGCACTGGGCCTGGCTGGCTGGCTAGTGGGCTTTGGAGCCAGGGGCTCAGGAGAAAAGTCTGAATTGGAGACAGAGTTTTAAAAAATTGACACATAACTTTTTACTGCTTTTTCTTATTACAAAACAATACATGCTTATTAAAGAAAAGATGGAAAATACAGACATGCGAAAAGAAGACAGCAATAATTTGCAATATTCTTGCCAGAGATAATAAGTGTTAACACTTTTGTGTATTTCCTCCTTGTAGTCTTTCTTCACTGAACATATTTACTATTTTGGTTTTATAAACAGGTCTTTAATGTACATTGTAATCATCTACTGACATTAAATTTAATCTACAAGTTCTTTTTGTTATGAAGTATTCAATGCTACGGGTAAACTAGAATTTATTTACTCAATCCTCTATTGTCATTGTTAAAATTCCCCTATTATAATTATTGTTGTAATGAGTATCTTTCTGGCCAGTGAGATGGAGATTTGGAAGTTGCCAGCCCTATCTCTGTTGACCCCCTGTGTGTTGGAAACTCTACCAGGGAAAGGCAGTGGGATGTTGGACAAGCCCCTTTCTCCCTCTGGGGCCTCAGTCTCTCCACCTGTGCAATAGAGGAGACTGGACTTGGTGCTGGTGGGCTTTCTATGGCAATGTAGGCCCTGTCCCCACTGAGTTATTTCTTTGCTTTCATTCTCTTCAGTGCCCTTCTCTGACCCTCACCTCCTTCCTTCCCTGGGCTCCCTGTCTCCCTTTTTTCATTTCCTGGCTTCTGCCCACCTCTCCTGTACCTCCTCTAGTCCTCCTCTCCTTGGCTCTCCTAGTGGGTCAGACAGCCAGTGGGCCATTGCTCTTTCCCAGTTGGCTCGCTGATCTGACCCCTCTGCTGAACACTAGCCCTGCCTGACAGGGGTCGGGTACTCCAGCAGAGACCTACCTGGACGCCAGAGCCCCAGGACAGCTCTAGTTGCCCCAGCAGCTACAGTGGCACTGGGCTTTCCTGGCACTGGATGTCAGGCAACTGGGCAGGCAGGCACAAAACTCATGAAATAAAAACTGAGGCTCGGGGAAAGGGCAGGGAAGGTTGGGGATTTCTTGGGTTCATTCTGAAGGGGTGGTATTTCCCAAGAGAGGGTGGCTTCATGCAGTAGACAGCCATTGGATCAGAGGTTCTGGATCCAAGTTAATGGCCAGGATATCTGGACAGCTTCCAGGGGTCTGGAGAACAATTCTTTAAAATGAATTGTAAACTAGTGTGGGTGTGTGTTGCTACAGCCTACTTCTTCCATCAAGATATTCAAGGGCTCATAAGTTCAGAAAAAGATTAAGAAGGAGGTCATCTTCTCCCTAGGCTGGATCTACCTCCCAGTCCCTCCCTAACACACACACACACACACATACACACACACATATACACACACAGGGGATTGACCTCAGTGATGTGACATCACTGGGAGGGTGACACTAGGGTCATGTAGGAAGTGCTCACCATGCATTGCTTTAAGGATCACTGTCCTTCTAGCTGCCTCTCAGTGGTTTCTGCCCCTTTCAAAGTTCTCTGTGATGAGCAGAAGTTGCTTGGTCAGGATGCCAGGAGGCCAGGCTGGGGGCATCTGTGTGAGAAGTAGCAAAGGCCAGAGCATCTGCTGCCTGGAGGCCCTGAAAGTGCCTAAGGACTCAAGTGTGTGGAGCAATGCAGAGCTGGATTGGAGAGGATTAGATAATTGACCTCATAATTGACCTAATTAGTGAGTGGCTATGTGGAGAGCCCTTGGGGACACTGGGCCCGCAGGTGGCACAAAGGCCAGGCAGAAACTCATAGAGGCTGTGAGAGCCGAAGCCTGGGCATTTGCCAGCAAGGGGCGGGGGTAGGGATACCATAACAGGGAAAGGGATAGGACTTGAGGGCACCAAGCAGAGAGGGGCAGGGGTGGCAGGGGTCACTAAAGAGAGGGAGGAGGAAGGAGAGGCCTTTCAGAGCAGAGGGAGAGCATTTGGGGGCCTGGGAAGGGAAGGGTCAAGATCTGGGGACATCAAGGGGAGAAGGCTAGGGACCAGGGGAACTGGTGAGGGGAGGGGACAAGGCTTGAGGACACTGAGGTAGGCCAGGGTCACAGGAGGGCCAGAAAAGACCCTGAGGGCAGAGAACCAGGGCCTAGGGGACCTGAAGAGGAAAAGAGAGTTATTGAGGGAACAGGGCAGCAGCTGAAGGGAGGAGAAGGGCAGAGCCTGGGTGTTTTCTGGAGCCATGGGCCAGTGATGGAGCCAAATAATCTGGCCCCAGTGCCCACATATGGGCAGTGTGTTTGTGTGTGTGTGTGTGTGTGTGTGTGTGTGTGTGTGTGTGTGCACGCATGCACATGGTCAGTCTAAACCTACTGGGGCTGTGAGGAACCTAACAGCATCTTGGTGGGAGGAGAGGTGGCATGGTACCATCAGGGATGGAGACTGGAATTCTTGTACCCCAAAGCTTGTTGAAAGCTTGCTCCTGTGTCCCAAAGAACTTGGCCCCTGGGGCTTCTTCCCCTGGCTGCATTCTTTTGCCATATGTTCATTGTGTGTCTATAAGATGCCAGAAAGTGTTTTAGGAGCTGGGATCCATCAGTGATTAGATTCCACAGAGATCCTGGGGGAGCTACCGTCTAGTGAGGGGAGACAACAAATCTCACACGCAGTGTGTTCGAGCATGGAGAGTGCTGTGGAGAGGAAAGGACCAGAGTATGGGAGGAAACGGAGGCCCAGGGTGGGTGATCTGCCATTGTTAATAGAGTGGTACTGGTGGGCCTCATTGAGAAAGTGACAGAAGACATGCGAGTTAAAAGGTGAAGGAGGAGAGGGAGTGAGCCTCCTGTCTATCTGGAGGAAGAGCCCTGCAGGCAGAGGGTGTAGCAAGTGCAAAGGCACTGAGGCAAGAGAGTGCCTAGTGCACTGGGGGAAGAGCAAGGAGGCCTGCCTGGCTGCAGTGCATCAGGCAAGGAGGAGAGTAGTAGGGGATGGGGGTCCAAAAAGCAATGACAGGGGTGGAGTGGGGTGCAGGGCACATCAGATAGGGCCGTGATAAGAGCCATGGAATCGACAGTGGCATTTACTCCAAGTGAGATGGGAGCCCTGGCAGGACTTGCAGCAGAGGAAAGACAAGATTGAACTGAGTTTTAATGCAACCCTCTGGTTGTTTCCTGGAGAATAGGCTTTGGTGGGGTGAAGGGAGGAGCTGGAGAGCAGCAATCCTGGTGAGACACAAAGGGGGCTCAGCCAGGAGGAGAGTGGAGAGGTGGTTTGAAGGATGTGTCCTTGCTACCGTCTCATGCTTGCTTGGCTCTGGCTGGGATCCGTGAGGGCTGGGGTTCGTGAAGGGCCCTGTCTAAGAAGGGAATAGGAATCCTGTTCTATGAGTTCATGCTCATCAGGAACCTGGCATATTCGATTGAGAGATATGTGCAGTGATGCTCTTTTGGAAGCTGCTCATGAATAGGGCTTGGTCCTTGACACTTGGTGGGCAAGTAATTTACAGAGGAAATGGCAATGTGAATCCTGGCCCCTGGGGTGCTGCAGTGTGGTCAAGGACACCCAACACACACAGGGATGGGACCCAACACAAGCTAAGGAAGAGTCCGCCCCCAGCCCTGATGTCTGCTGGAACAGAGAGGATAGGAAAAAAAAGGGGGGAGTGGTGGAGGGGGCTATTGGAGATGGTTCAGGGGAACACACCTGGAAGCACACATTCAGATCCAAATGCTTATCACAAAAGTGACCATCATTGCACATGCACACGAGCTGACATGCCAACTCACACCTACAAACATGTGCACACACAGGCACGAATGCATCACTCACGCTATCATACACCATGCAGAGCCTTTACCACGGGCCACAGCTCACTCCCAAGCCTCATCTCCCACCAGTCTCTGCTTCTCTACTTCCCCAACCCCACCAAGCCACCTTCCTCAAATAGGCTGTTTCACATTACATCGTCGTGCTTTTTTGCACACATTCCCTCTGATTTGGAATAATCTTTTTCTCTGACCTCCTTCGACAACTGGTAGCCTCATGCCCTAGCACCCACTGATCACACCGAACTGGCATTACTTCTGCATTTATCCCTCTTCTCTGCAATGGGAGCTCCCTAGGGCCTTGTCCATCTTGTTCACCACTAAATCCCCAGATCAGTGCCTGACATGTACTAAGTGCTCAATAAATTGTTGAATGAATACAGCCCTTTAAAGAGTAGAGGGTCTAGGTGTTGACAGGGAGACAGATCCAAGATAAGGTGGCCAGAGCAGCCTGGGCCTCCTTCTCCAAGGGGCAGCAGTGATGGCATCCCAGGGAGCTGTCAGGAGCCCTTGATGTAGCTCCACAAGGCCCAGGGTCTGGCTTGCCTCCCTCTCCAGGCCTAAGGGAACTTCCTGGGACTGGGAGTGGGGGTTGGAGGGGAGAGGACAGGGAGAAGGAGCAGATTAATCTGGGGATTAATTGAGGGACTTGGCGGCCCGGCAGCACGTGCTTGGGGCAGCGTCTCTAATGGCTTAATCAGATTACAGGCCTCGGCGCATGGTGTGTCCCAGCAGTGCCCAGCTCACCCTCAACAGCGACTCAGTTCCATGGCTCTCAGGTTAGAGCCCACACCCTGTGGTCAGGACCCATTTGGAAGTCCAGCATCTTGAGCCTCCACTGTGGGGACTCCCTGTCTGTCCAGTCTAGTAAGGTCCAGGCCCACTAAATGAGCTCATTCGAAGGGCACTGGGTTTGCAGTTGAGACCAAAATGGGTTCAAAGCTAAGCTCCGCCACTCTCTAGCTGTGTGACCTTGGGCAAGTTATCTAACCTTTCTGAGCCTCAGTTTTCTTGTTTGTGAAAGGGTACAATAATACCTCCCTCAAAGCATTGATGTCAGGATTAAACAAGATGCATTAAGTAAAAGTGCTTTGGAAGTGTTCCTTGTTGCTGGTGGAGCCTGTCAACCCTTTCTTCCTGCTGGTCCAGTCCAGCTGAGGCCAGAGGTGAAGAATTCAGAAAAGAAAAGAATCATAACAATAACAGCAACAATAATCAGCAGCCATCCTAACAACAAACATGTGTGTGGGCACTTTAAATTTGAGAAAGCACTTTTTTTTTAATGATATTATTTAATACCTAGGACAGCCCTAGGAGGTAGGCAGATGGGGAATGAACAGCCTCTGTTTGAAAGACAAGAAGTCAAGCAAGGCCAACAGGAGAAATGATCAGCCTCAGTCAGTGGCTGGGGCTGTGCCCACAGAGGGAGCCCCGCCTGCCCCAGTGTGGGTAGGATGGTCAAGTACCAAATAAGTTAGGGGCCTCCAGGCTGAGCTCCCGGACCACCAGACAGCCTGAGGGTGGGAGCACCTGGCCTTGCCACTTCTCCTTTCTGCTTGGGGTTGTGCCAGGAGGAGCTGGGCTGAGGCTCTGGGGTTCGGTGAAGGTGAGAATCTGACCCGCTGCCCCCACCCCACCATGGATCTGAGGCCTGAGAAATCTCAGACCCCAGGGCTGGGGCTGGGTAGGGCCAAAGGTGTACTCCGTTGAGACGTCCCTGAAGGAAAGCCTGTGGCTCTCTTGGAAGCCAGGCCAGGTAGGCAGACTGGCTGAGGGGGCAGCCCAGCGCACCAGGGCACAGACGGAGGTGCCTCTCTGGGAGCAGGCTGGCTTCCGGCCTCCTCTCCTCTCACCCCCGGTAGTTTATTAGGAGTAATTTGTTAAGCTGTTCCAACTTGTCAGCAGCCACTTCAATGCCTCTGCCTCCTGCTTGCTTTTTTGGGGGGTCCAAAAATGTCAGGAGCCGAGGGCCGGGCTAGCAAGAGGAGATCGTCCGAGAAACAGGCTTCCAGGGGAAGTGGTGCCCAGTCCTCTCTCCACCACAGGGTGGAGAAGAAGCCTTACCCCCACAGGGTGCCATGTCTGAAGGGAAGAGAGATGGGATAATGAGCCTCCTGCCCTCATAGCCCACCCCGCTCCAGTTTTGCTCCAGTCTCAGGGAAAATAGAGGTATCCAGGGAGGAACTGGTGACTGGGGTAGGGGCACATTTTCGGGTGGCCTCTAGGGGTAGAGATTGGGCTTGGAAAGGAGGTGGAGATGGTATGGGGTGCTGGGTTGTGGAGTATTTGGGCCTCAAGCTGTTATTTGGAGCTTGGCTCCAGGTGGGGCATCAGAAACCTGTGTGCAGGAGGAAACTAGATAGGAGCACAGATACGCTCTCAGGGCCATCACATGGTGCCAGGTGCTGAACTCTAGGCTTCACTGGCACTAGCTCATTTTGTCCCCATAACCATGTCATTTGACAGGTGGGGAAACAGGCTCAAAGAGGTAAAGTGACTCGTTCAAAGTCATACAGGTGGAAAGCAAAAGGGCTAAATTCGAACACAAATCTGGTGAACTCCAAGGCCGTCAGAGAACCAAGAAGTTCCATCTGGTGGGCAGGCAGGCAGGTGAGAGAGCAGCTCATCAGCTCTCCTGGACTCTGGCCCTTCCCGTGGGCTCTGGTTTCCTGCCCCTAGAAGAAGCAGGAGCTGGACCGGAGGGTCCTGGAGGATTTCTCAGATCTCTGTTAAACTCCTTGCCGTGGCCAGTCTGCCAGCTAGTCAGGGCCGGGGGACAGGAAGGCAAGCCTGGAAGAGTTCAAGCCACCCTAGGATGAAGGAGGTGTGGTGGGGGGATGGTTCCTGAGAGAGCCAGGTCCATAGTACCAGACCAGGTGCGGCTTTGAGCAAGACTTGGCAAGAGGAGACAGGTCTGATGCGAGCTTTGGCTCTTAATCACTGCTCCCTCCCTCCTGCACGCCCTGTCACCCTCCCAGGAGCTGGGCACCATGGGGGGCTGGGAATGGAAAGGGCCTGCCTGCCACATCCCCTCCTCACCCTGCCCCTGCCCCATGGACTCTGGGGGAAGCTCATTAGCTCGAGGGGCGCCCTGGCCCTCCCCTCACAGCTTGTCACACAATTAGCCACCCTCTCTGTACAAGTTGCTGTGTAATTATTGGGTCTTGGCGGGCTCGGGGCCATGTAATTAGCCTGCCCCAGCCTCCAACAAACTCTCAGGGTCATTAGTGGGCCCACTGGAGGTAGGCGGACGGGCAAAGCATCTGCATGACAATGCACACATTGTGGCGCCTCTGCCTGCACCCAGGGCAGAGGGGCAGCTGGTGCCATTGTGTGGCCCAGCTCCTGGGCACATCTGCCCTCTACCCAAACCTCCTGCTCCAGAGCACCTCCAAACTGGCCAGTGCATCACAGGTTACGAACACTTTTTTCCATCCTTTCTCTCCTGTGAGCTTCAAAATAACCCTGGATATAAGCACTCTGCTCATCCCCATTTCACAGATGAGGCAACTGAGGCTTAGAGAGGGGCCAAGACTAGGATCACTCAGCTCAGAGGTGGTGGAGCCACAATTGGAACCCAGATCTGCCTCACCCATTCACTTTCTCTTCATGGTGAGCCTGAGAACAGACTGACTTATGAGGGTAAAGGCTTGATGCTCAGTCAGGGGCTGCCCTGGGGAGCCTGTTTCACTCCCAGGGGCCTCTTTCCCTGGTCCTGAAGCCCTCTGCCAGCCCGCTCCTGGGCCACTCCACAGCCTCTTCTTGAGCCCTCCTTTCAGGAGCTGTCAGAATTCTCCCCCAAGTCAGCAAGATGGATGACTCTCCTAAGCTTTTAGATTTCCAAGGGAAGAGCAGCCAAGACCCTCTTGGTACCTTCGACTGTCCGAAAATGTCCTTTCTCTTTGTAGCCGGTTGCATCCTTGGAGAGCTGACCGTGGATATTCCTAGCTTCATGATGATATTCCTTCAGTGAGATGCCATTCCCCACCTGCCCCACCACATTCCCCTCCCAATCTGCCTCGCTGCTGCCCTGAGTGATCTTTCACATCTCCCACACTAACCAGCAGTCTGGGAGTCTGAGCTGTGCCTCCTCCGTTAAGACCCTTTGTATGGCTGGCGGGGGTGAGAAGGGAGGAGGCAAGGGTTCCTGGATGCTGAAGCCATGACGCTTTGCAGAGGCCTGAGGTACGTTTACCATGGGACCTTGGCCACCCAGGTTCACGGCCCCTGACTCTGGCCATTTGGAACTGTGCAGATCTTGAACAGGTTCCCTAACCTCTCTGAAGTGCCCAGGAGTTGTGAAGATTAAATGACATAACTCTGACAAGTGCCTACTTCTGCTAGAGCAGGGCACAAAGCAAGAAAGTAAGTTCCTTTCCCAGTTCCCAAGAACAACTAGCCTCTGAAGCTGATCCCTCTGAAGCTTCCATTTCTCCCAGGACTCCAAACAAAAAGTCCCCACAGAGCCCCAGTGTTCTGCACCTTGCCCCTCCCTGCCGCCTGCCCCCGGCGACCCCCAGCCACCTTCCAGCTCCCCCTGAACCCTCTCCCCATTTTGAAGGCTGCATTATCCTAGCTGCAGGGAAATTAGTTGTTCCCTTGAAACCCCCTGCCCCGCCCTCCCTGCCCCCCCTTCCCAGGGCTGGTGACAAGTATGTGGGACTTAATTGGCTGGCATGAAAGGCAGCACTGACATTAATTGGCTACATTTGGCAGGCAGGCCCCCAGCCTCCCCCTCCTCTCTCCAAACCCCTACCGCTTCCCAGGAACCTTATCAATCCCACCACAGGGACCAAGAGCTTCGAGGCCCCTGCCAATTAGGCACTTTTTGCTCCTTTTCTTCCCCTGATGGGGTTTCGTTAGAATTTATGACACTCTATAGGGCTTGGGCTGAGGGGGGTGGGAAGCAGTAGATGGGAAGGCTGGGGGGCCCATTCCTATGGAGAACAGGCTGGGGGAAGGGAGGGGAGGGTGCGGACGTGAAAAGGACACTTGGGATTAGGCCCTGAGGCTGGAGGGGAGGGGGTCTGAGATGCAGGATGTAGGGCTGTGGGGGAAGGGGAAGGCGCTTTGGCCAGGCCAAGCAGACTGATTTAACAGGCACTGCGTGCACACTTGGAAGAAGGTTTGTACAAGTTTGAAGCCATCCTGTAACAGGACTCTGGGTTAGAGCCAGGAGCCCTTTGCTTCCCACTTCTCCCTGCATACCCTTAGGTCAGTCACTGGCCCTTTCTGGAACCTAAAGGGGTGAGGCAAGGTCTGTGGTTCCCATCTCAAGCTCATGCCATGAAAACAGCTGGAGAGGCATTTGAGAGTCGGCACAGCACTTCCAAAGCGTTTGGACTGTTGTGGCCTGTAGCAGCTCAGTGTGTCCTGGCCAATCTCACGCTGGCCAGAAGTGTTGACTGGCAGCCGAATCAAACCGTTGTCGACTGTACAATCAAACTGGGAAGACGAATGAATTGTTACTCCACGAATTCTGTGTGTTTGGAAGAATAAACCTTTCAAAGCCCAAAGCAGTTGGTGAAGGAGGTTCCCAATGATGCTAAGGGGGACCCACTGGCCCACATGGGCTGGCACAGGTCGGAAAGGAGGCAGGGACCAGGGACCACCTCTTGTCACCTTCTGAAATCACCCTTGCAGCCATCCTAGCTGCCCTGGTGGGCAATGGGAAACATGCAGTGGATTCAGGATTTCCAAGTACATCTGGATACAGACGTGCTCTTTTGGCAAAGGAAGGCCTTGGGCATTTCGGATCTGTACTAGCATTTTGGTGCTGAGAAGAGGATCAGATACTATTCTTATAGGCCTGTGTCATTCACTGCTTTCACATTTACATATGTGTCTCTTCTTTGTTCTTTAAAAATATGCCTGCTTCTATTTTTGTTTTCCCTTCTTTCAGGCCACACATGAACCTCCCATTCTCCTTAGTCTCGGAATTACCTCTTCTCACGTGGGTACTGTCTCTCATTCTTTTCTTTGGCTTCTCTGAAGTCTAAGTTCCAGGTGCTCAGGGTCCATGCCCTCAGGGGCCCAGCCCTCCCTCTTGGTGAGAAGTGGCCCTGGGCAGACCCGCTTATTCCTCCTAGGGGACCGATTCCTCCCTCTCCTCAGCTGGGTCCCTCTTGTAGGCCAGAATTAGGTCCAGACAAACCACTGGCCTCCCTGTCCTTCTGCCCTCTGAGAGACCCGTGGTCACCAAGGGCCACCAAGCATGGCACAGCCACTTCCCCTCTAGCAGCAGGGGCCTGATGCCCACTGCAGTGTGGAGAGAACATGCCCGCTCCCAATCCCCCATTGTTGCTCTGTTTTCACAAGGGACAGCTTTCACCTAGGAGAAGAGATGGAAACAGCCCATGTCTCCAAGGTGTGCAGTTTCATCACCAGGATTTTTTGGTCACTCAGGACTCATTCTGGTTCTTGTCTGATGGTCTCACTGGCCCCACGCATGACTTGGCTAGACTGGGCAGTGGTGGGTGGGGCTGAGGAATCTTGACAGGCACATCTTGCACACAACTCACCTCTCACCTGTGCCCTTTGCCTCTTTGGACAGAGGTTTCCCAGTTCCCAAATTCATCTCTGTTTCTACTGAAATGCTGTTATTACTATGACTCTGACTGCTATTAGATAATTATGACAATCACCGGTTTTGAAGGTATATGATGTTCCAGGCATTATTCTAAGCACTTCGTATTAATCAAATTAGTTCTTATGACAATGCTGTAAGACGGAAACTTTTATCATTCTCATTTTACAGATAAAGAAACCAAGAACAGAAATGTTGCTAGTCCCAGGTCATACAACTAAGCAGAGGTAGAGATGGGTTTCAAATGCAGGCTGGTCTCTGTGACTTGGATTCCTGTGCCCCCAATCCTTTGGGAGGGGCTGAGGGTGTCCTCCTCACCTGCTGGTTCAGATGTGTGCTGGCAGGGAGCGTCCATGGGGAACATGTCCCTTCTCTTTGTTCCCTTGATTTCATGACATTGACACTGATGCCCCTCGAGTCCTGTGAACCCTCATTATTCTTGTATGACACCCCATCTAAGAGCCCTGAACTCCCTTAGACGATGACGTGTATTCCATCTAATAAGATGGAATCTCCTCTGCAGATCCTGGGACTGGCAGGGCAGAACCAGCAGAGCACACACTTGGCCACAACCTCAGGCCTCAAAGCTCAGGGACGAAGACATCAGTGGCCACCAGGATTGGGTTTTAGGACATTTAGAAGCCTTAAGTCCTAAACAGACTGCAGAGCCCTCCTCCTCTCCCACCCACTGGCCATATATAATTAAAATTAAAAACAATACTAGCTCATAAAATACATGTAAGGAAGTCCAACAAAGTTTTGATTTTTCCCAGGATACTACTTTGATGCTTGAAAAAATATGTCAAATTCTTTTAAGATATTTTGTTCTCTCTTTTATGCGTGTACGCACACTGCTATGCTAGGGCCTTCAACGCGGGCTGTCTGCCTATCCCAGAATCCAGCGCTGCTGTCCTCACTGTTGTCTTCGTTTTGCTGGTAAAGTGCTATCTTCTCACCTCTCCCCTGATACTGCCTTGTTGCTGAATTCCTGCCTCCGGAGCCCCATGCTCCCCTCCCCTGGTCTGCTTACCACTGCTCACCTGCCAACCTGTTGGTCAGGGTTGATAATTAACAACATATCAGCCACTCCTCTAAGCCTTGTCACCCAAAGTCTGGTCAGTGGAGCAGCCGCAGCACCTGGAGCCTTATTAGAAATGCAGAGTCCCAGGGCCCCTCCCAGACCTACTCAACCAGAATCCAGAGTTTAACAATTTCACCAGGTGTTCTGCATGCACATTAAAGTTGCTGCTCCAAGGCAGTTGTTCTTCATGTGTGGTCCCTACACCAGCAGCTTCATCACCCCTGGGAACTTGTTAGAAATGCAAATTCTTGGGCCCCACCCTAGTCTGGACTTGAGAGTTTGAGAAATGTTGCCGCTCTAAGATACACAAAGCAGGACACCCTCCTGGAAAAGTCTCAGGCCTTTGAGTCACACCCCTCCACCTCCATGAAGATGGACACCGGGCCGACTGAAGTGTCTGCGAGAGATCCTGGACTGCCCTGATGATTGTTTAAGCATCTGAGGTCATGGTGCCAGCTCTGTAAAGTGGTGACAGATGTTAAGGGGATTTTAGTAGGCTGCCATTTATTGAGCACCTACTATATGCTAGGGATGCCCAGACATATTCAGAGATGTTTCTTCATCTAATCTATAGGCCATCCTATGGGTTAAGAGTTTGAAGATGAGGAATCTGAGAGCTCGCATGAAGAATGGAAGGTTTACACCAAGATCTGCTGGAGTCCAAGTCTAATGCCTTTTCATAGAACCTCTGCTGCCCAGGGTGTAGTGTTCTAGAAACAATAAGAATGCTTACTACATGCCAGGCACTATTTTAACTGCTTTACCAATATTAGGTCATTTAATCCCACAACAACCCCATTTTACAGATGAGGAAGTTGAGGCACATAGAGGATAACTTTCCCACTCAAGCTCTCACCGATACTAAGTGGGAGAGTTGGGATTCCAACCCAGGTGGAGTGTAGGCGGTCTTGCCTACAAACCAGAGTTATTTTGCTGTCCCTTTAGAAGCCAAGCACAGGTCAGGGAATGAGAACAAAAGAGGGAGTTTGCTGGCCTTGACAGGTTTATTGAGGTGGTTTATGTTTGATTTCCCCAATTTGCAGCTCAGCTGTTTAACTGGAATCTCCTCTCTCCCAGGCAGTATCAGCTCGGGGCTGCAGACACCTCTCCTATTCAGTCCAGTGCTTCTCTCACTCCACTCTCTAGTCTCCTTAGGGTCCCCTGTGGCAATCACCTGTGGCTCAGGCTTACCCCCTGGGCTTCCCAGCTAGCATCCAGTTGGCCAGCCTAGGGGCCCCAATCAGCCAAGAAGGCAAGAAATAGGAATCATACGTGTCCTGGAGTCCCCAGGGGTCAAGCTTAGGTGGGATCTGGATGGATGCCTCCTCTTGTATACGTTCCATGCATCCTTCTCCTCAGCAGTCAGATTTCCCACCCCTTTCTCCGTTGGACTCCTACCTGCCCAGGAGTCAGCAGGTTCCCAGCCTGGCACAGATAGTTGGCTGCTAGCTTCCTGTGCTGACAGGTGGAAAGATAGGCCACTGGACAGCTAGGCAAGCCGCTGGGTCAGCTGGCCTTCATCAGAGTGCCTCAGGGCCACAGCGCTCCTCCCAGTCATAATGAGATGCTCCCAGCTGACAGCTCTACAGCAACTAATGGTTTACTAAGACTCAGTGTATTCTCCCAGTGAATCCCCACAACCATCCTGTGAGGGAGGCTTTCTTACACTCATTTTTCAGGTGAGGAAACTGAAGCAGTTCAGAGAGGCAAAGCAACCAGACAGAACATACATAGACCTGCTTACACAGTCCTCTGCCAATCTGGTGCTCTGTAAATGCCACCAAAACTGCAACCTCGATTCTGTTTGGGAGATATTAGGGCCAATTTCTTGGCAGAAATGGAGCGACAGGTACAGATGAGAAATCTCCAGGCAAAGGTGGTGGAAGGCCAACCATGCTTCATGCTGATCAGATGTGGGGATCCAGGAAGCCCTACTCTCTTGTGTCTCTCCTGTATCTGGCTCTGATGGGAAGGGGATGAACCAGCTGCTGTGGTAATGCTCCCAGAGGTCAAACTTACCTCCCTCATGGCCTCCTTCCCTCACTCCTGGTCCAGACACCTGCAGTGACTGCTCTAAGCACAGAGGGCTCTCAGGAACTGCCACATGCCCTGTTCTTCTCTCCCAGGTCATGTCTTACCCTGTGAGTGCCCTGGCTATTCTATCAGAAACAAAGTAACCAGCTTCTGTCTTTTCACCAAAACTATCCTCCCTTTAACCCTAGATGACAAACAGAATGTGGAATCCACTTTTAACAACTCTCTTCAATAGATGCCCTGCTTTTTGCCTTTGTCCGGCTTGGCTTCTGTCCTATGTCCAATGCCCCCTCTTTCACAGAAAGTCATGCTAATGACTCGAAGCCCCCTTCTCCTTTCTCAGCTCCACTGCCCTCAAGAATATTGGCTGGCCTTCTCCAGTTCCCATAGCCCCAGGCCCCCAGACCTTTCCCTCCACCCCATTGTCTTCCTCACTCACTTCGGCACCCTCATACATGTCCCCTGAGCCTGATACCCAGTCATCCTACAACCTCCATGACCTACATATCCTCTCTACTGTAGCTGCCCACTGGCTTGAGTACATCTTGGGCCTTGTCATTACTTGGGATGGCTCCAGCACCATGATTTCCAATCCCCAGCACCCCTACCCCCAGCCTTCAGATGCTGGCTCCCTCCTTCTTCTCAAACCTGGTCTTGGTCCCGGTCCTTGGCACTGGGCTATTAAGCAACTGCTTGTTTAAAAAATAATGGTCTTCCCACCCTCAAGCATTCCAGTCCTTCCTCTCCACCCACAGCCTCATTTTCCCGGCCCCTAGCTATCTCTAGGCCCTCCCCACCTCCCTGCTTCATATATTCTTAACCCTGCCACCCAACTGTAACCTTCATGACTTGAAGTCATTCAACCTTTGCACACCTTCTGCTGGTCCTGCCTTCTGTTGTCCCAGCCTTGCCCAGTTAGCTCCTGGCAATTATAAGCTTGCCAGCCTCAGTGTGAGGTCCTTGCCGATGTTCCACAATCCTTGAACTCATCCCATGGGGGCTGGCATTCCCATCTTCTACTTTTCTTATATTCCAGCCCCACAACTACACCCTCCTAATGCTTGGCTTCCAATTTTGCTAAGATTAAGGTTGTCCATCTCGGAATCTCTCCGTATGTCCTCTCTCTCCCTTCCTCCCTCCTTCTTTCCCTCCCTCTCTGTCTCCCTCCTTCTCCCCCTCTCCCTTTTGTCTCCTAGGAAGACTTATCTATCCTCCTCTCCATAACTAACCTCTAACTCCATCAATTATCCCCTTTCTCTTGTATCTCCATCTCTGCCCCTCCTTTGAGTGCTATTTCCTCCTCAGCCTACAAGGGTTTTCAGCTCTCCCCCATCCTTCAAAGAAACCCTCCCTTGACCCTGCCTCCCTCTTAAGCTGTTGCCTTCTCTCTTCCCTTCCATTTTCAGTCAAACTGCTTGGAAAAGGGTTGTCTGCTCTCACTGTCTCTGCTTCCTCACCTCCCACTCTCTCCTCAGTCGACTGCAATATGTCCTCTCCCCCTCTTGCCTGAAATTACTCTCTTAAAGGTCACTGATGACTTCTTTGTCACCAGCATAAGTGGCTTTTTCCCATCCTCACATCTGACCCTGCCAACTCTCCCTTCCTGCTTGCCATTCTCTCCTTCCTTGGCTTCGGAGTCACTGAGTGTCCTCTTCTTTCTCTTGCCTATTTCACTGCACCTTGTGGCTCTTTACTCTCCTCTCTTGTCATACAAGTGTCAGTTTGGCTCTAGCTTCTGTCTTTTGACATCTTCTCCCTCCACACTCCTTAATTATCCCCTTATTACTACTTTCTCCAGAGTAATAGACAGTAACGTCCACTCTCCAGCTTTCAGTCATTGTCATGATGTCCCATTCTTTATTGTTAGCTACGATCGTTCTTCAGTTCCAGACCCAGGTCCCAGTGTACCTACTGGACATGTCTATTTTATGTCATACAGGGACTTTGAACTCAATGCATCAAACTGAACTCATCATCTTTTCCCCCAAACTGGTCCCTTCCAATATTGTTTAGTTTCATAAGTGGTTCTACCAGCTAATAAGTCCAGGAAATGGGCAGTCATCACTGCTGTTTTCCTTCCCCACTTCCCCTACATCCAATCCATCACCAAGTCTCAACATGTCTACTTTCTCAATATCTCCCCAATTTGTTCCCTTCTCTCCAGCCCCACTTTCTTTGATTCATTCATTCATTCATTCATTCAACAAACAGTTATTGAATTCTTTGTAACAGTCACTGGGTCAGACTCTGGAGCAACCACGGTGAACAAGACAGTAAAGGTATCTCCCTCATGACACATTCTAGTAAAGGAAATAGACAAAAAAGAAACAAATGAATACATAAAGAGACAAAAAGGGAATAAATAGATCTTCCTGATAGAGGATGATGGGTGTACCAATTTTACATATGACTTTCAGGAAAGGCTTTTGTTAGGACACAATACTTAAGCTAAGACCTGAAGGTTGACAAAGAGCCAGTAATGTGAAGAGCTGAGGAGAGAACTTTACAGGCAGAGGGAACAACAACTGCAAAGACCCTGAAGCCAGAAAGAGCTCAAGTGTGCTAAGGACCAGAAAAGATGCCAGTGTGGCTGAAGTGAAGAGAACAAGGCGGGCAGTGGGACAAGATGTGGTCAGAGAGGGAGGCGGGGACCACACATCTTGGGGAACATTGTAAGCCAGTGTAAGAAACTTGCATTTTATTCTAAGCACAGTTAAAACCCACCACAAAGTTTTAAGTTAGGGACAATAGTCTAATATGCATTTTGAGAAACAATTACTCTGATGATTGTGAGGAGACAAGACTAATAGGGTAAGAAAGGAAGCAGGGAGAGTGGTGAGGAGGCCTGTGCAGTTGGCTGTGAGAGAAATGATGGCGGCAGTGCAGGTGGAGATGCGGATGGATGAGATATACTGGAGATAGAACAACAGAATGGGCTGATCGATTGAACGTGGGGAATGAGGGGAAGGAAGCGATCAAGGATGACTCCTGGGGTTTGGGTTTGGGCAACTGGTAAATAGTGGCATTTACTAAGATGGGAAGACTGCGGGAGGAGCAGGCTTCAGGGTGAATCAATACTTTCTCTTTGGATTTGTTAAGTTTGGATAGTTCTTGAAGCATTTAAGTGAATATATCAAGTAGGTGGCTGGGTAAATGAGGCTGGAGATTGGAGAAGCTTGGGATGGGCATGGACATATTGGAGCTGCGAACACTTCAATGGCATTTGAAGTCATGGGAGTGGCTGAGCTCACCTAGGAAAAGAGTGCAGAAAGGAAAAGAGAGAGCCCAGGATGGGTCTCTGAGGAATTCCAGTATATAGAGGTTGGGCAGAGGAGGAATGAGTGGAGGGACCAGTGAGATAGGTAGGAGGTACACTAGAAGAGTGTGTTGTCACGGGGTTGAGAGAAGAGACTTTTTACAGAAGGAGGAAGTTGGTCAGCACTGCGGAAGTCTGCAGAGATGTCAAGTCAGACAGAAGCCACTGATGGAGCTGGCTGATTTGGAGCACCTGCTGTGCGCCAAGCACTGTGCTGATGGGCATAGCATCTATTAACTCATTTAATCCTCATCCTAATCCTACAAGGTGGGTGCTGTTAGTGTCATCTCCACTTTACAGATTAGAAAATTGGGTCTCAGAGAGGTTAAGTATCTTTCTCAAGGTCATGCAGTTGGTTAGTGGTACAACCGGGGTTCAAACCTAGGCAGGCTGACTCCAGAAGCCCTGCTCTTAGCCACTCCACTGGCCCACCTCTCATAATTTCAGCTCCTATAAGTGTCCACTGGATTTGGCTTTCTGGTAGTTGTTGGTGATCTTCACAAGGGTAATTTTAGTGGAGAGGTGAGGGTACAAGTTAGAAAGCATTGGTTGATGGATGAATGAGAGGGGAGGAAGTGGAAATGGAGTTTAGATGTCTCTTTTGAGAAGTTTCCCTGTGAAGGAATTCATAGAAATGGGGCCACAGCTGGAGGGAGAAACTCGTCAAAGAAAAGCCTTCTCCCTTTCCCCTTTCCTTTCTTTTCCTTTCTCCCTTCCTTTCCTTTCCTTTCCTTTCCTTTCTCCTTTCCTTTCCTTCCTCCTTTCCTTTTCCTTTTTCTTCCCTTCCTTTTCCTTCCCTTTCCTTGTTCTATTTTTTCCTTTTTTTCCCGGCCTAATCTCGTCCAGAAGGAAGATACTGAACTAGTGTATTTCTTAAAGGGAATGATTCAACACAGAGGAAGAGAAGCTACCTGAAAAAAGCCTTGGGAAGGTGAGAGGAGCAGGCTCTAGAGTACAGTGTGAAGGGCTGGTCTGAGAAAAGAGAAAGGTGTCATTCTCCATGGTCATAGAAAGGAAGAAGGGATAATGGGGCAGATGACAGGCAGTAGGACTGTAGAATTTATGGGCATAAAGGGAAGTTCCTGCCTGATGGCACCTGTTTTCTTAATGAGGCGAGGTTATCAGTGATGAAAGGTGGGGATTGAGGAAAGAGCAGATGACTGAGAGTCAGATACCCATCAATTTCCCCCTGAGTTATTGCAATAGCTTCCAGCAGGCCTCCCTCCTTTGACCCTTCACTCCATCCTCTATGGAAAAGTCAGGGTACTCGCCATAAAGATTAGAAAGGTAAATCCTTGGCTGGGCGCGGTGGCTCACACCTGTAATCCCAGCACTTTGGGAGGCCGAGGCGGGTGGATCACGAGGTCAGGAGATCGAGACCATCCTGGCTAACACAGTGAAACTCCGTCTCTACTAAAAATAGAAAAAATTAGCCGAGTGTGCCTGTAGTCCCAGCTACTCAGGAGTCTGAGGCGTGACAATGGCATGAACCTGGGAGGCGGAGCTTGCAGTGAGCCGAGATCACACCACTGCACTCCAGCCTGGGTGACAGAGCAAGACTCTGTCTCAAAAAATTTTTAAAAAAAAAAAACCAAAAAAAAAAAAAAAAAAAAAAAAAAAAAGAAAAGAAAAGAAAAGAAAGCAAAGCAAAGAAAAGAAAAGTAACTCCTCCAAAACCTCCAATGTCTTTACCCATGTCTCCTCCTTTGCTTGGAATGCCTTCTCCCTGACCCACCTCAGCCTGTTGGAGCCTCCTCTGGGGCTCTCCAAGTGGATACCAACTTTCTGTCCAGGTGGAATGATCATTACTTCTCCTTTGTGAGTAACAGATCTACATGCCTGACTCTGAGCCCTCCTAGAGCAGGGACCCTGCCATATTCACCACCTTGCCCAGCACATAGTAGGTGCTTTATAAACGTGTTGATCTGGGCACATGCATGAGTCTGGGATTTGAGGGACCAGGTTTCCAGCCTCTCTCCCTTTCTGTCCCTCAGTTTCCATTTTGAGCCACATGTGAATGGCACCTGATGATTTCTAATGTCTCTCTCAGCCTGAATACTTTTATGCCCCCACTGTCAATGAAATTACCTGACTCTTCAGGGAAGTCATTGACATTGCCAACCTGTAACTTAAGTTTCTAGGCCTCTGGATGAAAAGGGATGTCTTTCAACCTGTGTGTCAGCCTCTCTGGCTCATAACAGTACTTGCAACATTCGTTGAGCACTTACTGTGTGCCATGCTAAAATCTTCATACCTGTTTTCTCATTGAATCCTCATGACAGTCATACACAGGGGTCGGATTTGACAGATAAGGAGACGGGTTTGGAGAGGTTAGGTAATCTGCCAGTGCAACATAATTAAGTGGCACAGCTTAGACTCTAACGCAGACCTCACTACTTTCAGAGCTCATGTTCCGAAACACTCATGGCAGGATGCCAACCATGAGCAGTGGTCTCCACTTTGTATGCACATTAGACTCACTTGGGGAGCTATAAAAATTTTTGATAGTTGGATCCCACCCCCAGAGATCCTGAGTCAATCGGTTTGGTGTCCAGCCTGGTCCTTGGGGACTTTTTCAAAGCTCCCTAGGTGATTCCACTGGGCAGCCAGGATTGAGACCCATTGGCCTAGAGGCCCAGCCCTTAGGTCTGAAGCTCATGCTGACCTGGACTGCCATCTGGGCCTCTTCAGATTTCGAGATAGGGTTGTGAGTAGAGCTGGGGATCCAGGCAGGACATAGAGGCAGGGTAAGGGGAAGAGGAGGTGTGATGGGAAGGGTATTTGGAATTTCTCACATTCTATAGGCTGTAGCACCCAGGGCTGGGAGAGACTCCCAGGCCAAACTTGTGTCCATTGTGATTTCCTTGCTACCCCCAGCCATACGTGTGTCCAAAATGTCTGATTTGCTGTCCATCAGAGGACATCTCTTCCCCACAGTGTAGATACTCTGTCCAAAGGCCCCACCCAAAGACTTGCCAGCTCCCTTCCTGGGTCTGGATGCTACTCCCTGCATGCCAGGCCCTGGCTAGAACACTGTTGTCAATGCTCAGAGTATTTAGAATCCTATGGCTCTGCTGCCAACAGATAGTCACACACTCTGTGGCCTCTTGTCACTGAACCTGCCCGACACTGAGCCTGACCAAACTTCCTGCCCTGGAATCAGGTCTTGGCTCCAGCCTCCCCAGGGGCTGGTTTCCTCCTTCTCCACCAACCCTGGTGGCCGAGGTCACAGCATGCCTTGTACGCAAGCCCACCTCAATGATGGCGTGATGGGGTCAGGCAACAGTTTTCCAGAGGACTAGGATGCTCTATGGAAGGCAGGGCCAGGCTAGGGCAATCCTGTGCCCCCTAGAAACTGGCCTCTGCATGCCTGTGTACCAACCAGGGTGGGGTGCCCCTGAGGTAGAAAGAGCCTGGTCGGGGGAGGAAGGCTGCAAGCTGCTGGGTGGGCCAGGTGGGTGTGGAGGAATTCTCTGTCCAGCTGCACATCTTTATTCATAATGCTTGATTGTTCCTGGCTAGGGAGCTGATCATGCTGCGTTAAGGGGGGAGCCCCGGGCAGGCGGGCAGGCGGTGGGCTCACTCTTCTCCCGTCTTCGGTAACTGCAGCGGGAGTGGGGGCGGCCAGGAGCACTGAGCTGTCAGGCTGCTCACAGCTGGTCCCGATTTGTGGACAATGGGAACTCAGCTCACAGAGCATCCCATCGAGCCCCAGCTCAGTCTGGGACTGCTTGAAGGCCTGCACAGGAATGTGGGGCGGAAAGGCTCAGAGGGCGCGCTGCAGAAGAGGTTGCAAGAAACGGTCCTGCCAAAGTGGGGAGTGGAGAAGCACGGGGGAGGGCAGCGGGAGGAGACCTGCCAGCTGACCTCACTGAGTGAGGTGGGGGCTCAGCAGCGACCTCCCCTCTGGCAGCCAGGAACCCTTGCAGCCTCATCTCCGGGGGAGGGAATACCGGCTGACACCCATATGAGGGCAGGGACTCAGCCGAGAGCGTGCAGAGTCCTTGGCAAATCTGGGACTAGTAGCCAGTCTTACCAACCCTGGCTCATGCTCTTTCTGCTCCTAGACCTGACTACTCCCTGTGCTGAAGCCCCAGTTTCTGACCTCAGTGCTTGGGCTGGTCTGAGTCCTTGTGACCCACTTTGAGCTCCTGTGATCCTGTCCCCAGTCCCCGCCAGAGAGTGTAAGGAAGAATCCTGGGATGACGTGGATCCCTGCTGTCCTGTCCCAGCTCTCTCTGAGAGGGACCTCCCTCTACCCCTTCTGCCCTGCAGGCCTGAGGACACCTGGGCTGCTCTGAGGGGATATGGTTCTGGGGCTGGGCCAGATAGAGTAGGGATGACATGGGGAAATGGAGGTAGGAGGAGTAATAATAATAGCCCAACGTATTGAGCATCTACTGTGCACCAGGCACTCTATGAAGTAGCTACAGTCATTAACCCCATTTTATAGAAGAGGAAACTAAAGTTGCAAAAGGAGAGTTGGCTTGCTCAGGGTCTTATGCCCAGTGATTTGCAGAGCAGAGATTTGAATCCAGGACTGCCTGACTCCTAGATGAGTGTTCTTACCACCAAGCTGAGTTTATGAATGCTTTGGGATGAGAGAGCTTTTGAAAGGCTCTGACCTCATGCCTCTGAACCCAAGCAGGAAAGGCATAATTGAACTTTGATCTCTGAAAGACCTGTCAGAAGCTGGCGAAGGCCCTCTCTCTCTGGGGGACATGAAGTGCTGTCACGCTTGGGGCAGGCAGGGAGAGTGGAGGTTCCTTCATCTTGCAGATGGGAAGGCCGAGGTACAGCAAGTGAGGGATGGAGAGGACATTCCAAACCGAGGTCTTCTCATCCACCCAGGGCCTGGCTGAAGTGGTGTGAAAGGCAAGCTTGGCACTGAGCTGAGCTCCTGCCTTGGGATATGTGAGTTACTAAGAAACCAAGAATTCTGAGAGAGAAAGAGAGCTAGAGTTAGTTCATTAGGGATACTTGGGACCTTTGTGGAGATGCAGAGGCCTCCCTGCCCTGGGCAGCTTTGTCTGTTGCCCAAGCAATAGTCCATTAAAGCTGCCTGGGCTGACGGTCGTGGGGCACAGGCCAACAGTGGTGGGAGGGGAGGGAGCCCAGCAGGGCCTGAGCCCTGGTGCAGCACCACCCCTGGCTCTGAGAGGGGCTCGGAGGCAGAAGCGCAGCCAGGCCTGACCCGGAGAGGGCACCGCCAGCTGGAGGTTTGCTGCTGGGCCGAGACACTCCGGAGCAGATGAGCCTCTCTATGCCCAGACACCTTCCTACCAGCCTTGCTCAGTGGGCCTAGGGATTCTCCTCTGACAAACGTGGAAACCGAGAGGCTGCAGAGCTACTGAAGAGCCGGGGCAGGATTTGAATCCTGGCTGTGCTTGGTCCTTAGCACGGCAGCCCGAGGAACTGGAAGGAAGGCTCAGAGTTCTAAGCCTAAGTCGCCCCGGCCAGGCTGGCACAGGGCAGGGCTGAGCGCGGGAAGTGCTGGCGCAGGCTGCCGGGAGGGAGAGCTGTGTGTGTTTGCGTGTCTTTTTGTGGGCGTGTGTATGCCTGCGCGTTTCTGTGTGTGTCTCTCCCGGCGGCTGTTCTGCTTCCTCAGCAAGCCTTTCCCTCCCCCCTCCACTTCGTTTTTCTTTCTTCTTCTCCTTATTCCTCATTGTCGTCTTCTTTTTTTTTTAATGAGACTTAATTAGCGTCGAGTTCCTCCTCCCGCTCCCTACCCGCCCCCCTCTCCGCCCCTGCCCTCCCCTCCCTCCTCTCCCTCCTCCCCGAGGTACAGGCCAAGCGATCTGACAAATGCACTTGAGAACAAAGCGCCAGGCTAATTCGGGGCCTGCTCAGGAAGCAGGAGCTGAGCTGAGATAATGGGTCTGAAATAGCCCAGCATGATTATGCTTCCTCAGCCTGTGGCCAGGCGGGTGCAGGCTCAGGCGGGCGGGCGGGCAGGCAGGCAGGCAGTCGGCGGGCTGACGGTCCGGCGCCAGACGCCACTCACCCAGGGTGGTGAGGGCCATGCTTCTGCACCCAGGCCGGCCCTCCTCTGGCCTTCACAGGAGCTGCTATCCCTCAGAGAGTCCGGTAGTCCCGACTGGTGATGATCCAAGGGTCAGCCAGAATCACACACTCAACCAGTTACCCCACAGGTCGATGGCAATGCTGAGTCACGAATCCAAGCAGCCAGGCTCCCTGACTTCAGTTCTCCTTGCTCCGTCATGCTATCCCCAGCCCAGCTCAGTGGGAGAGGAGTGGGATGGGTGATTCAGAGCAGGGCTTGGGCCTCCTTAGCTCAGGCTTCTCTAGGAAGACAGAGCCCCCCAGGATGGCCAGAGAAGAAAGGGTCAAGGATTATTCTGGTATGCCAAGCAAGATAGGACGTTGGCATGGTGCCCACCAGAGGGATGGGTCAGATGTAACTTGTATACTTTTGGCCTTGCCTTCCTGGCGCTTGTCCAGAGTCTGAGACCAGACTAAGAGGGGAACAGTAAGGACCCAGGATGAGCAGAAATCACCCTCCACAGGGCACTGCACCCAATTCCACCTCCCTGCCCCCACTGCTCATGCCTTCATCCTCATCCCAGACACAGCCTGGGGCCCAGCAATGAGACTAGTCATGGACCTTTACTCCCTGACCCAACTGTCTAGTTCACTGCCCTTCCCAGACCCCAGGAACCAGTGACCTGTGCGTGAACATGTGTGCCTTTTGCTTCATTCATCAACCCAATATGTGTTTCTTAAGCCCCTCCCAGTTCCAGGCTCAGTGCCAGGCCCTGGGGACTCAGAGGCAAACCAGACATAGTCTCTGCTCTCAGGGGCCCTTAGTCTGGTCGGGGTGACAGAGCAACCAGGAGATACAGTGCAGTGTGATCTGTGTGGTGACAGTTGGAGTCCAAGAAGCCATGGGAGCAGAGAGGATGCCAGGGCAGGGGGTCAGGAAAGGCTTCACAGAGAAGGTGACATTTGAACTAGGCTTAAAAGATAAATAGGGCTCTGCCAGGGTAAACATGGAGAGAGCTAGAGATTTGCTTCCTTCAAGGCACAAGGGAGCTGGGATGTGAGAGTGCTAAACAAGACCGGGTGCGGTGGCTCACGCCTGTAATCCCAGCACTTTGGGAGGCCGAGGCGGGTGGATCATGAGGTCAGGGTCAGGAGATCAAGACTATCCTGGCTAATACGGTGAAGCCCCGTCTCTACTAAAATTACAAAAAAATTAGCCAGGCGTGGTGGCAGGCGCCTGTAGTCCCAGCTACTTGGGAGGCTGAGGCAGGAGAATGGCGTGGACCTGGGAGGCGGAGCTTGCAGTGAGCCAAGATCGCACCACTGCACTCCAGCCTGGTGACGGAGCGAGACTCCATCTCAAAAAAAAAAAAGTGCTAAACAAATGTGTGCCAGTATTCTAAGAATTATTTACAACTCGAGATCCTGGGGCTGGAAGGAGGCAGAGGAACAGGAAGTGCAGAGCCAGGCAAATGGTCTGGGCTTGCACGCAGACCCTATTCTCTAGCACCCATGGCCTCCACACATGATAATGATCGGACCTAAGACAAGACTGTCAGCCCTCTCCTTAGACCTGTAATGCCGACCTTTCTGTTCCTTGATCAATCCTCAGTCCTGATCACACTGATGTAACCCAAACCTCAGCCCTGGACTCCTGTTCTCCAGAGGTCTTCTGCCTTTGGTTTTCACTGTGAACTTCATTTCTGACTCCATTGCTCCAGCTCCCGCTCAGAATCCCAGACAGGTATGGCCCTCGCCATCTGCCTCTTTGCTTTGGATGCAGACTGCCACAGCACAGAACACCTTCTACTGATGCTTTTCCACCTACTGAGCTGTTCCAGGGCTTAGTACAACTTTCCTAGCTTTTCTTGCAGCAGGGTCTCTATAGGAGCCCAGTCCAGGCTTTCTGAGCGTGCTTTTGAAGGCTCAGGCTAAGTCTCCCAGGGCCATCACATACAGTGCTACAGGTTGTGAACTGCACGAGGGTGTCTGGCCAAGGGTGTGAGTGGGGCTGAAACTCAAGCCTGCATTATACTCACCAGTTTTGTGCACACTGGTGCAGGCTACATCTGTCTACAGAGGATACCCTTTTCTAATTAGCACAAAGGTGCTGAACGGGTGGGAGGGGCCCTGGCTCCCTTCTCTGCTGCTCCCATCCCCACCAGCATCCTGGAGGAAAAGGCCTGGAGATGAGAACTCTGGAAGGCCCTCCTGGCTGAGAAGCCTGGGTTTGTGAGCTGCAACAAGTATCTGGCAAGTGAAGCCAGCTCTGGGACAGAGGCTGTTCCGGGCTGTGCAAAGGGACTGTGTGTGAGGATTAGTGAGAGGAAATGAAAATTGGGGATGGCCCTCAGGGGAACCGGCTGCAGATGATGTCAGAAAAGAGGCTGCCTCCTGGAGAGCAAGGGACCCGAATGGCTGCAGCAGAGGTGGGGGTGCAGGGAGGTGTGGGAAGGAGGGGCTAACTCCACTGTCCCCAGCAGCTAGGCAGGCAGCCACCTTCGGACCCCCGGCAGCCCACCTGGCTCTCTGACCCTTTGCCACCTCCTAGCTCTCCTGGCACCTCAGGAGCTGAGGAGGCACATTCCTGTTGAGGGCCTCCAAGGACCCAGGATGGGAGGGCAGGGAGCAGAGGATCATCCCCACAGGGTCTTACCTCCTGGCAGCACGTTTCACAGCTTGCAAAATGACTCGCTTTTCCAAACACGTTTTCTGTAGAGTCTCTTAGTCACTTTGCAAGGTAGGTATTAGTATTCCCATTTTACAGGAATGGAAAACCAAGTAAACTGGTTATCTGAGGACCCGAGGCTCAGGGAGATATGAAGTGACCTGTTGAAGGTCATTCAGCTAGTAAGATGCATAACCCACATTTGAACTCCATTGTACTCAACTCTAAAGGCCAGGCTTCTCTCATTCCACCTAATTTTCAGCCATGAACATGCACTGAGAGCCAGGTGTTACCTGTTAATGGTTTCCAAAACTCAAAACATTCTGTTTTGAAATGATTCGCTCCACTTTCCAGATGAGAAAAACTGAGGCTACTCACAGCTAATAAGTGGCAGAGTTGACAAGATGACCTTGGGGGCATGTGTGTGGGGGGATTGGTGGTGCTGAGAGAAAGAGAAAATGGGGGGCGGGTGGCCAGGGGCTAGGATGTGTCACGGAGCACCCATGCCAGCTGTGTAGAAGGACAGAGACTCCGGGGCCCAGCTGGAAGTGGCTTTGGGATGGGTGGGGCGGTGGTGGGTAATATGTGGGTCTGGTGGTATTGCTAGAAGTTTGTGCCGTGGAGAAAGGCAGGCTCCATTTAGTGAGATTTTTCCCTGAGTTAGAAAATAGCTCTTTCTTCTTTCTCAGGGAGGCTGGGCTTTCTCTCCAACTCACTGCCACTAGCTGCCCCCTAGATGGGGACTCTGCCTGCTCCCACGTCCCCAGCTGGAGCCCCCAGCCCTGCTCCCTAATTCCAGCGGGGCAGGCAGCATGCCCGCATGCCCAATTGATTCTCCCAGCACACACAGGTAATTCATCTCAGCTTCCCTTCCAGGCCCCCACCCCCAGATGTGCTGCCTTCCCAGCAGCCAGAGGCCAGCTCACCCCACCCATATCGCCGGCCAGCTGCAGCCCCTCATTTCCCGGGGAAGAGAGAACTAATAAAGGACAGTCTCTGAGCCGCAGCAACCCCCCCCAATTCTTTCTTGCCGCAGCCGCCCCATAAAACTGAGGGGAGAGATATAAAGGGAGCAAGTGTGAGTGGAGATAGAGTTTCCATCTGAGGAGGGGAGTGGAGAAGTGGGGACGTGTGGCTGGGGCTGTGGGCAGGGCTGAGACAAGAGTTGGGCCGAGGCTGGGGCCCAGCAGAGATGGTAGGCCCTGTTCACAGCTGCTTGGGCCCCACTGTCAGCTCCTGAAGAAGGGAGAAGGGGAATATGGTGGCTAAAGGATGCAAGGTGTGCCACACACTGGTAGGCCTGGTGTGGGCACCTAGGATGGGCAGCCCTGAAGGCCTACTTTCTGCCTTCTTCTCCCCTCCCCTTCCCTGATCCCTCACAGAGCCCAGCAGGAGAGCAGGAGCCCTGGCCTCCAAACCCAGCTCCACCCCAACCCTCCGAGTGACCTTAATCTGGCTCCTTTAGTCTCTCCAGGCCTCTGTCTCCTTGGCTGGGGAATGGGCTTCAGTACTGCACCCACCACACAACCTACAAGTCTGAGTTAGGACCAAGATGTGCTGTTGGCTGTGCTCTGTGGGAACATGTGGGAAGTGCCCTTGTTCACCACACAACCTACAAGTCTGAGTTAGGACCAAGATGTGCTGTTGGCTGTGCTCTGTGGGAACATGTGGGAAGTGCCCTTGTTCCTTATCCCTTGGATCTGGCAGGGCCCTTGGGAGAAGGTGGGGTCTTACATGGGTACGTGCCAGGTGCTCTAGAATGGCACTGAGTCTGAACTCTGGGGGAGGTAGGCCCTCTCCCTATCTTCCCAAGGGAAGAAGGTGGGCAAATCTTAGGCTATACAACTCTCTTCTTCTTCCCTTTTGGGGCTCTGGATATAACAATACTTTATTTGTTCAATTCAACAGCTGTTCATTGTGTACCTTCTATTTGCCAGGCCCTGTTGTAGGCACTGGGGATAGAGCAATGAGCAAAACTCAAAAATCCCTCACCTTCTGCACTTTCTTTTATTTCTATGTTTCTTTTTTAAGAGACAGGGTCTTGCTTTGTGGCTTAGGCTGGAGTGCAGTGGGAACAATCATGGCTCACTGCAGCCTTGACCTTCTGGGCTCAAGTGATCCTCCTGCCTTAGCCTCCCGATTAGCTGGGACTACAGGTGTGCACCTCCACACCTGGTTTATTTTATTTTATTTTTTATTTTTCATTAAAAAAAAATTTTTTTGAGACAGAGTCTTACTTTGCTGTCTAGGCTAGAGTGCAGTGGTATAATCATGGCTCACTGAAGCCTCGACTTCTTGGGCTCAGTTGATACTTCCACCTCAGCCTCCTGAGTAGCAGGGACTGCAGGTGCATGCCACCACACCCAGCCAATTTTTGTGTTTTTTGTAGAGATGGGGTTTTTGCCATGTTGCCCAGGCTTGTCTCGAATTCCTGGGCTCAAGAGATCCACTGGCCTCAGCCTCCCCAAGTGCTGGGATTGCAGGCATGAGACACTGTGCCTGGCCTAATTTTTAATTTGCTTATTATTTATTTTTTTGGTAGAGACAGGATCTTGCTATGTTGCCCAGGCTGGTATTGTACTCTTAGTCTTAAGCAGTCCTCCTACTTTGGCCTCCTAAAGTTCTGGGATTACAGGCATGAGCCACTGTGTCTGGCCCTGAAGCTGACGTTATAGTGGGGAGAAAGATAAACAATAAACAGGTGAGTCTTCTTTAATAAACCAGAGTTTAGGAAGCAAGGTCAAGCATCTTTGGGCCACGTTAGGACCTCTCCTCCCTGACATTGCTGTCAGAAGCCCCATGCACCTCTCCCACAAAAGCTCCTTTGTCAGCACTTGGCCAGTTTCGGCTGGGTTCAGAATTTAAGGTTAGGGTACAATGATCAATCCCTTGTGTCTGGGTTCTGGAAAGAGAGCCAGACACATCCTGGACTTCATCCTCCTTCCCTGCCCACTGGGCTCTGCCTGCTTGGGAAAGAACAGAGATTCTGCCCTGTGAGTGCAGACTGAGCTGGCCCTGGCATAGGCCCCATGGCCAATACCAACCTTCCTAGTCACAGAGGGCCTGGGCTGCTTGGGTCCTCGTTGCCTGGCTTCACAGCAGGAAGAGCTGTGGATTAGGAGTTGGATGACTAAACTCTAATCTCCTCTTTGCCACTAACAGACGGTGGGCATGAGATTAATCATTACTTACCTTGGTTATCAGGAAGATGTTAAATGCAACCATGTATGAGGAAGTACTTTGCAAACTGTAAGGCTCTTGCCAGATATGAGAGTTTATTAGTGCCTGTCTTAGCATTTTCCAGGTTTTTGCTCAAAGCAGGACCTCAGTAAGTGCTTAACTGAGTCCTTACATCAGAGAGCACCCTGCCAGCTCCTCTGCCCAGTGTGCCCATGGCTCAGGGAGCAGAGTTGGGGTGAGGACGGTCCAGAGCAGTTGATCTTTTCTCAGCAGTTTTTGCCCTTTTTCTGGACCTGTCATTGCCTGGCTGTATGTCCTGGGGCCAAATCCTTTGAATTCGTGGAGCTCAGGGTCCTTGTCTTTCAAGCAGGAAAAAGAGTCTCCTGCTCTGCCTCCCCCTGAGGTTTCTAGTGAGAATCAAATCAGACACTATCAATCAGAGCACCTGGCCAGTTGTACAGTGGGAACCAGATGACACCAACTCCCAGGCCCACAGGGCCAACAGAGCACCAGGACCATACCTTCCTCCCAGCAGCCCTAAGGTTTAATTGAGATGGTTATTCCCAGGGCCTGACTCAGGAAAGGCCTAGCATGGGGGAAGGTGATTTCCCAAGCAGAGCCATGCCTGGTGCCGCCAGTCCCCTTGTCCACCCTCCCACCCCTGCCTCTGCTCAGCTTGGCCCCCTGACACGAGTGCTATGAAAGCGTCACCTGACCCTCTTCCAGATGCCCCTGCTCACTCCAGGGAGGGGTGGGGTGATGATCTTTCTCGGCCGTCACAGGAAGGGTAGAGAGTGAGAGAGGGAAATTCACAGAGGGTACAAGATCCAGACACCAAGGAGAGGAAGCCCCAGCAACTGAGAGGAAGAAAGAAGGAGAAAGAAAAAGAAAGGGAAAGATGTGGAAGAACAGAAACCGTGTGAGAGGTGCAGAGAGGCAGTGGATACCAAGACTAAGGGAATGAGAGCGTTGGGAGAGGCTGGCATTGTGTGTGTGTGTGTGTGTGTGTCTGAGAGAGAGAGAGAGAGAGATTGAGCAACAGATGAGGGTGAGACAAAGACCTGGAGGAATATCACACACTGATATTATGTGTGACAGAGACAGACAAAAACAGAGAGATGGTGAGAGTGGGAGAGAGCCTGCGAGACACTTGTGTAATGGAGAGAGAGGGAGTGCGCATGAGAGCCCAAGTGAATGCGAATGTTGCTATCAACCAGAGGCAGAAAGCAATTAAGACAGTTTTCCTTCTACTGCTCCCTACCAAGGTGTAGGAGAACAGTGCAGGACTAGGGGAGGCAGGCCTGGGCTGAGCCCCATGGTGTGGGGCAGTTAGGTGTGGTGGGGTGATATCCCAAAGTTCCTGACTCCCCCAGGCAGGAGAAGCTCCCGGGACTTTGTTGTCCCAGCCCCTTGCTACTTCAGAGGGAGGCTGAGACAGTGCTAGAAAGGAGACGGATCCTCAGGGTAGAGTGGGGCAGAGGGTTACCTGGCTGGCTTCAAACCTGGAGTTGGGCCTTTCCCTTTTTGGGGCCTCAGTAGGCCTTTCTGTACATTGGGTGTCTCTGGGGGAGGATGGTGGGTGGGTGGGGGACTGGATTTAATAATCCCTTCCAGCTCAAATGTTCTAGGATTCATCTAAGGAAAGGGAGGAGAAAAATGGGACCCCCAAATCTACAGAAACGCACAGGCTGATAATTTTGTCTCTGTATGGATATTTTTCTGCAGAGAAGGTTGAGAAGTTAGATTCTTCGTTCCTGAGGGCAACACAGAGGGGTGTCTGGGAGGGGCAAGCTAGGGAAGTTCTGCAGAAAGCCTGCTTGGCTCTGCACAGTGGGAGGCTCCCCAGTCCCCATGGGGTGGAGAGCATAACTTGCCTGCAGGCAGGGGAATCTGCAGGATTGCCTGCTGGGGTCCCTGCCAGGCAGCTTATAGACTTTTTTGAGAGTCATTAGGTAGGAGTTGGGTACCCTCGTGGCTGTGCCGCCTCCAGACAACCTGGGGCTTCTCTCAGGCCTGGGATCTGGCTGCTGTGGGGCACAAGCTTGTCCCCTGCTCTGGGCTGCCCTGATCTGCTGCCTGTCCTAGCAATTGAGACCTCAGTCAGCAGGGTAAAGGAAGATGGCGAGGGCTGGTGTTGGTTGCCAGGAGTGGGCCAGCTGAGGAGGGCTTAAGAGCTATACCACAGCCCAATTGTCTTGCTGTACTGTTGGAGTGGGGCCCCGTTGGGATTATACAACTGCTGCCCTGAGTGCCATGGACCTGAAGTGTGGCAACAAAGATAATAAAGCTCCGCCTGGCTGGTGGGTATGTGTGAGTGTAGAGAGGGTGAAATAGGAGTAGCCCTGTGCAGGATTTTCCATGTTCTGTGCTTCCTCCTCCCTACCTCACCTTGCAGGCCTGCCTTTCACTCTCACTCCCAGAGTCCACAGGATCTTATCCTCAGGGTGGAGGCTGCTCGTGGTCCAGTGGGCAGGCCTTGCCTGGGGCTTGAAGGCTTTGCCCAGCCCAGGAGCCTCACCCGTCCCTAGCTCCATGGCACAAAGGTCTGACCTGGTCACAACACTCATTTTTCCAGATTGATAAACTGAGGCCACAAAGAGGTCCCAGCCACATCCTCTCCTTAGTTGTTCTGTTTGAGTCTGAGGGCCCCACTCAGTGCTTGCTTGCATCCTGATGGCTTTGTCTGGGGATAAAGATGCCAGTTCCTTCACCTTTGTTCTCCATCTGCCTTGAGGGATCATGTAGCCAGGAGAAAGTGCGGCCATGATCTAGCCTCTGCATCTGGCTCCAAATCTGCTGATTTTCTTGGTTAGTGGTTTCTTTCTATTCTTTCTTTCTCCCTCTCTCCCCCGCCCCACCTCCCCCCTTTTGGACCGACAAGAGGGGAAATGATAAAAGTTATGCACACCCTCCATAGAAGATTTGAAACCCACAGAAGAGTATTACTAAGAAAATAAAACCTATAATCCCACTAACCAGGGAAAATCACTGTTAACTTTTTGGTATCTTTCTTTCTAGTCATTTTTTTCCCTCTCTCTCTCTC
This sequence comes from Colobus angolensis palliatus, assembly GCF_000951035.1. NCBI lineage: Eukaryota > Metazoa > Chordata > Mammalia > Primates > Cercopithecidae > Colobus > Colobus angolensis. Next base: position 2,997,832 of record NW_012115333.1, on the reverse strand, counting down.
TACACACACACACACGCACACCCACTTCCCCTTTTTATACATGAGATCACACTGGCTATCTTGCATTTTTTTTTATTGTGATAAAAACACATAGCATGAGATCTATCCTCTGAACAGAATTTTAAGTGTATGGTACAGTATTGTTAACTACGAGCACTGTGTTGTGCAGCAGATCTCTAGAACGTTTCCATCTTGCACGACTGAAACTTTATACCCATTGAACAGTAATTCTCCATTGCCCTCTCCCCCCAGTCCCTGGTAACCACCATTCATTTTACTTTCTGCTTCTATGAGTTTGACTATTTTAGATACCTCATATACATGGAATTGTGCAGTATTTGTCCTGTGACTAGCTTATTTCACTTACCATAATGTCCTGGTTTATCCATGTTGTGTCATGTGACAGGATTTTCTTCTTTTTAAAGGCTCAATAATATTCCATTATATATAAATATTTATATAGGCCTGAGCAAGTTCCTTCCCCTCTCTGTGGCTTCAGTTTTTTACATATACTATGGGGGATTGTACCAGATGTTGCCTCTCAGCTCTGATTTTCTTGAGGTCTCTGTGAATAGAGGTAGAAGGAAGGTGGGTGCTATGGACTGAATGTCTGTGCCTGCCCCTCCACCCCCACCGCCCTACCACCAATTCCTATGTTGAAACCCTAATCCCCAATGTGATCAATGTGATGGTATTTGGAGGTGGGCCTTTGGGAGGTGATATATGTATCATATATATATATGTGTGTGTGTGTGTGTGTGTGTGTGTATATAAATGTGATATATATATATATATATATATCACATTTTCTTTATCCATTCATCCATAGATGGGCACTTAGGTTGATTTCATATCTTGGTTATTGTGAATAATGCCGTGAATGTGGGGGTGCAGGTCTCTCTTTGAGGTATTGCTTTCATTTCCTTTCAGTATATACCCACAAGTGGGATTGCTGGATTTTCTGGATTATATGGTAGTTCTACTTGTAAGTTTTTTAGTAGCTTCCATACTGTTTTTCAAAGTGGCTGTGCTAATTTACATTCCTGCCAACCATGTACATAAATGTTCCATTTTCTCCATATCTTTGCCAACACTTGTTATCTCTTGGTTTTTTGATAACAGTCATTCTAATGGGTGCGAGGTGATATCTCATGTGGTTGTGATTTGCATTCCCCTGATGATGAGTGATATTGAACACCATTGTATGTACCTGGTGGCCATTTGCATGTCTTATTCTATCCATTCTGTTTTGTATCTTGAGTTTCCCACGTATCAGTGAACTGTAAGCATTTCTCCATATCATTAAATATTATTTGCACTGCCCCTTCCTTCACCCTAAAGGCAGGGACCTGAACTGGGAGAGCCTCAAAGTCCTGCCAGGTTTCTGTCAGTGCCTGGTGCATCAGCAGTTCTGCCGGCCTGGCATGGGTAGAGATGGAAACAAATCCAGGAGTCGCTGGAGCAGTAATAGGAGTCTAAACTAGGATCCAGACAATCCTAGTTTCAAATCCAGATTTTGCCACTTCCAGGCCACCAGGCTCTGAGTCAATCAATTTCCCTAGCCAGTCAGTTTCCCTCTGAACCCTGGCTTCCCATCCGTAAAATGGGGATAGTAGAATCTATTTCATGATTCTTTTGTGTGGCCTCACTAAGCTAATGGATGTCAGGACTCGGCCCACAAGGAGTCCACTGTGAAGATCATCTACCATTACTGTGAGAATGTCAGGAGGCCCGAGTAAGTTCCTTCCCCTCTCTCTGGCGTCAATTTCTTCATGTGCACTATGGAGGATTGTACCGGATGTTGCCTTTCAGCTCTGATTTTCTTGAGGTCTCTGTGAATAGAGGTAGAAGGAAGATGGGTGCTGTGGACTGAATGTCTGTGCCTGCCCCCCCATCCCTGCCACCCTACCACCAATTCCTATGTTGAAACCCTAATCCCCAATGTGATGGTATTTGGAGGTAGGCCTTTGGGAGGTGATTAGGTCCTAAGGGTAGAGCCCGCATGATGAGATTAGTGCCCTTATAACACATACAAGACAGCTTACTTATTTACTCTCTGGTCTTTGCCATGGGAGGACACAATGAGACAACCCTCACCAGACACCGAATCTGTGAGCACCATGATCTTGTACTTCTCAGCTTCTAGAACTGTGAGAAATAAATGTCTGTCATTGAAGTCACCCAGTCTATGGTATTCTGTTACGGCAGCCTCAGTGGACTAAGATTGTAGGTGTTAGCCACAGAGGAGCCATGAACTTCTCCTCTGACCTCTTTCGCTATTCAGTGATCAGTCCTTTCCTTCAGCAGACCCCTTTTCCCTGGGGTAGAGGCCCAGATAGACCCTCATCTGGCCTTGGCTTGGTGTGGCCTCTGGCCAGAGTAGGGCTAGGCTGGGCTGCACTACTACAGAGAGCACTGCTGTGGGCCTGGGATGCATCCATCAACACCCTGGAGAATGTGAGCATCTGATTTTGGCACCTGTGGGGAGAGTCACAGGGAAGGGAAGACCAGGGCCCTGGAGGCTGGGATTGATCAGAACTGGGCTCACCTCACCCCAGTTCAGAACTAGTTACCCAATTCAGCTTTATAAAGACAGAGACAGCATCTTATATGGGGTTCCTGCCAGCTCTCCTCCCATTGCAAGATGGTGAGATGGAGGCTCAGAGAAGGCAAGGTATTTACCTAAGGTCACACAGCTAGTCAATAACAGAGCAAGTCTTCAAAGGACAACTGTAACTCCTCCACACAGTGGGGTTGCAATCCCTGATCCCACTTCCCAGGAGATCTTTTCTACTGTAACCCTACCCACCAAGGTCAATCCTTGAGACTGACTCTCGTCTGGCCTGCAGGAAGAACTTAACCATTGGAGGTGTGGGATGGGGAGCTTGGAAAATACTGAATTCAATTCTTCCCATTGTACAGATGGAGACACTGAGGCCAGGAAGGGAGAAAGGATCAGTCCACACTACCTGTTTCTTCCATGTCATTGAGTAGGATGCAAAGATCAGTTCTACTAGCTTCTCTGGAGATTATGGGTAAGTAGATCCAGAAGATACCTGGGATATAAGTTAGAAAGAGGATCATAGAACCTTAGAGTGTCAGAGCAGAAAGAAACCATGAGAAGTCATTCTAAGCCAAAAGTTTGAAGACTATTTTTAGCCACATAAACTGTATAGCTTGACGCCTAAGTAGAGAACCCAACTCCTCCATTCTCTTTCAGAGCATCCTCAGACAAACCTGCAGAGAGACCTGGCTGGCTTAATGAAGAGGGAGTGGCTGGCTCAAGGTCCCACAAAGAGGCATCAGTTTGCCCATTTTGGTGTCCTTCCTAGGTTGCACACTGCCCTTCAGTTAGTCCCCAGTGGTCTCCCCACCCCCTGCAGAAATGCAAGATCTCTGGAACTGTAGCTTACGGTTTCTTAAGGATCTCTACTCACCCCCTGCATGTGTTATGCTAGGGCCTCAGCTCCATGTTGGTTGTCTGAGTCTGAGTGGACCAATGGGTGGCAAGCAGCGAAGGGGAAGGGCAAAGCAGCTGGGGCCCAACAGCTGTGGCCATCTGTGTCTAGGCACTGGACGAGCTCTACCTCCAGTAGCAGTGACGTAGGGCCTTTCCTAGGCATCCCCTGTGTGTCTAGGAGTTGCTCAGAGGACTATGCCCATTGTCTTTAGGCCATTAAGATGCAGTAGAAGGGGAGAGGCTGGTCCATCCAGCCCCCATGTCTGGGGCTCACAGACCGTTGTGAAGTCCAGGCAGATGGTGATGGGAACTGCTGACACTAAAAGCCAAACCTGGGGTGGGGAATTCTACAGCCTCCTGGGTTCACAGGTCCAGGTGAGAAGCTTTTCATTGCTCAACCAACTTTATTCAGCTGCCATTTTTAAGAATTCCTTCTTGGAGCCCAAGAGTAGCTAGTCTCCTCTCTATGGATGATATTAGAGGCAGAAAAGGAGAATAAAGTTCATGAACTGAGCACCTAATATGAGACAGGCATTGTGCTAGGTGCGTCTCTTACATGATTTTATTTAATCCTCAATCCCATGAGGCAGATGAGATTGTCACCTTTTATAGATGAATCAACCAAAGATGAGAAAGGTTGAACATCCTTGTCTGGGACCCCCTTGAGCCCCTCCTTTCTGGTTCCCCCTTAAGCTCTCAAACTCTCCCCCTTTAAGCTCTCAGACCCCTCAAGCTGCATGGAGGAAAGTGGATTGGGAGGTGCAGAAAGGGGCTGGGGGAAGAGGAGAAACAGGCCTGGAGGATGCAGTGTGCCATCCCCAGCCTGAGGAACTGGAACTCCCTGCTTAGCCCCCTGCAGTGGCTGGGGGCGGCTCCAGAGAAACCTTCTGGGAATAGGGAAATTCATTAGCGGATATGCAGGTCCCAAACCGATTAACGATTTATACCGCGGGCTCAAACGGCAGGTGGCTTAGGTTTATTATCTGATTTAGCCCAAAGGCCACCCAATTCCACCCCTCCCTCCTCCTTTCCCTTCTTCCTGCGATCCTCAGACTCACTCAGGCTGACTTGTCCTGGGCCTTTCCTTTAATCCCCGAAGCCTCAGCCAGTTCCCAGGAGGGAACATGCTGGGGATGGTAGTGGAGGGGAATGATGGGTGGCAGGGTGCCGGGATTACCTCCTGAGCAGCAGGTCCATTTTTAAATCTGAGCTTTGTTCATTTCAGGGACCAAAGAAGACTTCATTTCCATCTGGGAGAAGGGTAAAAGGAAAGAGAGTGGGGTACTGCAGCAGGAAGGATGGAGGATCCATATCAAGGGGGAACTTCCGGTGTGATCAAGCTTTGATTCCAGGGCCAGTATAAATGCACTGCTCAACTGTGGGAAAGGGGCTGGGATGGAAATGACACAGGCTGGGCCTGCAGCCAATGGAACTTCCCCACAGAAGATGCCACTTAAAAGTGTTATTAAACCCTCAGGACTTTTAAAGCAGAGAACAAGGTAACTATGAACACTCTTTAAAGTGATATTGAGAGTTCCCAAGAGAGTTCTGTGTCTTTCTCACTTCCCTCTGCCTTGGGATGGAGACACGTGTCTACCCCAATGTCCCCCTCTCCTCTCCAGCTCCTGCTCTGTCCTCCAGCCTAGTCCCCTACCCACCTTGGGTTCTGAGTCAAGGGGCCAGCATTTATTTCTCAGTTTCTCTGGAGTGAAGACAGATGATGAGCCTGGGTCTATCTGCCTCAGCTGGGTTCTAACCCCTGGCTAACTTGTGGGGAGTAAGAGGCTATGGTGGCCCTGAGCTCCCATCTCTCAACAGCAGCGTCAGCCCTGGGCTGGGAACTTCCTAGGTTCCATTAGCTCCGGGCTAGTAGGCAGGAAATTAGGTAGATTGACCCCACCCCTGCAATGCTGAGCTCTGGTCTTAGGGATACAGTTGGAAACCTCACTCAGCTAGCTCTTGCCCAGATCTGATGTGACTTCCCCATTTCCCATGGAGCCTCCAGTTCTCCAGGGCAGGAGATTCCAGAGTGCACTTGGATTGCTGCTTCTGTGGGGAGTCCTACCTTCAGGAAGTTCTTCCTGGTGTCTGACCTCAAGCCTTACTGGCATAACCAACTCATGTTTTTTTCCTATTGTGTCTAAAGAATTGTGAGGGGGAGTTTTCTTGTTTAAGATAAAACTGCGAGTAGAGCTCAGAAGATTGGGAAGCACAGGCTGCCCTAGGAAGCCTGAAGAGGCTCAGAGTCTGCAGGACTGGGAGCTGAGGTGACCGGCCCCTCCCTCCTAGCTGCCTTTGAGGTTCCTGTCCCAGCTCCATGAAAAGAGGTCTCATGGGGTGATGGGAAAGGGCTCGGTGCAGCCTCTTTCTAGCTGTGTGACCTTGAATGGAGCTAGTCCTGGAGCCCTGGTCATTTGCCTCCTGGTTCAGGGGTCTGTCACTCACAATCTCTCATGGTACTGTTAGTTTCACCTGTTAGTCAATTATTCAGCCGAGGGCTGTGCGCCTATCCCAGAACTAGGCACTACTGGAGATGGGGCTGGCACTGCTAGGAATGTGGCTCATGTGGCCAGGCCCTACCCCTCAGAGGCTCCCAGCCCATTAGCCCTTCCTAGCCTAACCTCCTCCTCAGTAAACAACCTGGGCTGGGGCTGGGGGCTGGGGGTCCTGCCAACCCAGCTGAATTGGGTAATTAAAATCTCTCCTCTCCCCCTGACAGATGACCTCCAAGGTCCGTTCCAGTCCTATGATTCTATGATTCCAGCCGGGGGTATCCAATTAACCCTTGTCATGCTTGGCTGGGCTTCGTGGGCTGTGGGGTGGGAGGGTTGGCGATGCAGAGGTCTGGGGAAGGCCCATTCTCAGCACATACCAGGATGCTCCACCTCCTTCTTCCCCTCTTCTCCCCTCCCCACCTCCTGGCCATGCCAGGGTGGTGGTCCTGGAGTTAGAGTTGCCAGAGTAAGGATAGGGCGATCTGAGCCAGGGCACATGCTCTTGGCTTCTTCATGATCCCCACCTGCCTGAGTTTGCCCTTCATGGGGCGAATGGGGAAACTGAGTCCCAGAGAGAAAGGCGGGCACTTGCCCAAGGTCACCCATCCCAGGTGGGGGACAGAGCCAATATTTGAACCCAGGCCTCCTGCCTGCTGGCCAACCCCAGACCCTTTCCCCACCCTCCTCCTCCGCAGAGCTCTGCCACCGGCCACAAGGCTCCTTTGCCAGAACCAGCCCCCTGCGTTCCCAAGGCCTGACAGCCTCTGTGGCCAGCCTTTGTCCCCTCACGTTCCTGTGTAGCCCCTTCAGTCGCCGGGGCCCCAGCCCTGGCCCAGGCCCCCTTCGGGTGAGAGCAGAGGCGCTGCGGGGCCTCTGCAGCCCGGCCCCATCTCCCGCAGCTCGGAACAAGAATCTCATTAAGTGCAGGGGGCGGCTGCCGCCGGGCCTGGGGCGCCCTGACCACAGAGCTGGCTTCCTTCTGCAAACAGCCCAGGCCGGGCCCAGCCTAGCCGGGGCCCAGGCTGGGCGGGCCTTGTGTGTGCGCACGGAGGGGGCACCGCAGCCGCCCCTCTACTCCTCCTGCTGCCTCAGGCCTCCTCCTCCGCCCAGCCCTCTGCTGGCCCCATCCCTGCTTGGGTCTCCCCACCGCTCCTCCTGCCCCCCACCCCTTTATTTCTCTCTCCCTTCCACTCCTTTTCTCTCTCGGCGCGGCTCTGTTTCTGCGGCATTCTGTCTTGGTTTTGTCATCATCTCAGGTGCAGCCCCATTCTTTTCCGTGGTCTAGTTTCCCATCTCAGCCTCCCAGGCCGGCCTCCTCCTGCCTGTCTCCTTCTTGCGTCCCAGAGGGGTGCTCTCATAGTCTCTGTCAGTCTCCATCTCCGAGCAACACTGTCTGTGTCTCCTCGCCAGTCTCTCGGCTTTCTGTGTCCCTTGGATCTCCCTCACTCGGGCTCTCTGACCTGCTCTGAGTCTGGGTTTCTGAAGCTGCCCCAAGGCACTTCTGGGGAGGTTTGCTGTGCTGGATAAACATGGCCCCAGCAGCAGGACGTGAGGAATTCTGCTGACGGCGCTTTCCTCAGGGGCTGAGGAGGGGCAGCGTGAGCCTGCAGGCGGGGGCCTCAGGGAGAGTGCAGTGTCCTCTCCATGCCTGTGTCCCTGTCTTCTCACCCTCTCAGTCAGCTCAGAGGTGTCTCCCCAGCTGGAAAAAAAGAACAGGCCCCAAGGGGCTGCTCACCTGGCCTCGCCCACTCGCCAACAATCTCGCGGGACACACACACACACACACACAACAGCACACACTTCCCTCTGGTATCTGCAGCCCAGAACCAACTAAATGGAATTCAGTCCTGTGTTTCTCCTGGCCTGGCCTGCCTAGATCTCAAGGGCAGGGGCTCTGGAAAGGGAAACAACCCAGAATACTTTGAAGCAAAGCACTGGAGACAAGGACCCATTAGAGATCATTGCAGCCATCTCTCTGCTCTCAGACAGCTCCCTGCCCTTTGCCATCATTCCATACTTACAAGCCTTACCCCCTGAGGAAAAGCTTATCCCCTACCCCCTATCTGGAGGCTTTATCCCACTGTCGGTTGGAAGGTTCTTTATTTAAACCAAAATCCTTGTCCTGAGGTTCAGATACACAGAACGTGGGCGTGCCTGGGATGTGCACGGTGTGCGGCACATGCGTGGTGGTGTGAGTGAGGCCGTGTGCCTACACAGAGTGCAGAAGGGGTGGTTTATGTGTGGGTGTGTGATGGTGGCATCAGGTGAGACGAAGGTGCAGGGAGCTTAGAGGACAGATGATGGCTCCAGTGGCAGAGAGGCCGAGGGGCAGAAGGCCTGGTATAGTGGGGGAAACTGTGGATCTAAGTGTGAGGAAGGGGATGAAGAAGGAGGAGCCAAATGATGCAAGTCCGGGAGGCTTCCTGAAGAAGAGTCTGGACCAGATTTGTGAGAAGAGCCTTTCAGGCTGAGGAACATCAGGGGCTATGGAGGTGTGTGGAGATGTGAGACAGTCGCCAATGGTAGGTAGTGGAACCTGCTTCCAGGACAAACATTCCTCTGACACCTACTCCTAGCGTGAACAAGTCATCCCAGTTTGCTCAGGACTGTCCCAGTTGTAGCACTGAAAGTCCTGCATCCTGAGAAAACCCTCAGTCCCAGATAAACCTGGACAGTTGGTTGCACTACCTACCTACTGACCTCCCTACCCACCCTACCTACCAGACAATGTGCACCAGATGGTTTCAACCTCACAATAATCCGTAGTGGAGTGGGGAGTGGGGGCGGTTATGGTGTATTAGCCCCATTTTACAGATGAGAAAAGGGAAGCCAAGAAAATGTAAATAACTTGTTTTAATGTCGCACAGTGAGTTTGAACCCAAGGTCTGCTGTTTCACTACACTGCACTGGTTTTGTTGTTGTTTTTTGTTATCCTAGTCTCTGAAACCTTCAGGGACAAACTTAGTAACTGTCCCCCCTCCCGCCCCTCCCCACCCCACACACATTCTGACCCCAGCCGTTTCAAAGTCCTGACATGAGGCAGTGTCATTTGGACCTGCTGCCCAAGTTCCACTGGGCTGCGAATGGGAGTGAGAGTGGGCTAGGGGAAGGGGGGCTTCATCTCTTTTAGCCCAGGGCCTACCAGGGCTTCACTATGGACTGCCACCTGTTGATTTTTTGGCTTCTCCTTCAGCTGGGGGCAGGACCAGCTGCTGGGGGGTGAGGGTGGGAGGCGGAAGCTGGGGGAAGTGCTGACTGGGGGGCTGTCTCTAGGGTCTTGCTGGGTTCCTGGGCTCCAGGTGGTGGGTCTGGGGAGGGCTGGCCCAACATCTGAGAGCAGGCTGGGGGTTGGGCCCCTGGAGTCCCACACTGCTGGTCAGCGCCTCCGGTGTGCAGGGGTGTGAGGAAGCGGCCACAGAGCAAACAAACAGAGCCTGTGAGGACAGGAAGCAATTATGGACCACCCGGCCTAGGCTGCCGAGGAGCTGCGAGTGGGGGGGTAGGCCGAGGCAAGAATAGGCCGCCATCTAGGTGTGGCCTGGGGCAAGGCCAGGAAGTAGAATGAGTAGGCTCTGGGGCTGGCAGGATTCTGGGGAGGTGATACCAAGTGACCTCCTACCTTGGAGAAAATCTCTCCCATTCAGAAATTACCTTGATGGGCAGAGGATCCAGAGGCCTGGTCCAGAGGCCTTGGTCTTAGGTCTAGATGCAGCACTTGTGAGTCTCATCTGGAGCCTGTCCCTTTTGCTCTCTGAGCCTCAGTTTTTCCATCTGTATAATGAAGTGCTTGGAATGAATGATCTCCAACAGTCACACCAGGTTTAATAGTCCATAATGCCATAAAGCTGCTGAGACCTAAGGATTTATTTTTATTTATTTGTCTTTCTCTGTTGCCCAGGCTGGTGTGTCGTGGCATATCATAGCTTGGCGTGATCATAACTCACCGTGGCCTCAGACTTGCTCAAGCGATCCTACTGTTTCAGCCTTCAGAGTAGCTGGGACTACAGGTGGTCGCCACTACATTCAGATAGGATTTCTTAGCTAACAAGGATTTACTGAGTATCAGTTGTATGCAGACCCTGGGCTAAGTGGTGGGGTTGAGGGAAGGAGTTCAGAAGTTTAAGACTGGTGCTTTTTCCTTGAGGAATAATACTATCTTTAAAAATGCTACATAGTAAATGTTTACATGGACTGGGAAGTTTATTGAAATGCTTTCATTGAATTTCTTCCTAAATCTGCAAAGTAGGTAGGGAAATTATAATCCCCATTTCACAGATGTGGAAACTAAAACTAAGGGATATTAAGTGACTTGCCTAAGTCTACCTATTTAGGAAAGAGAGACTCAGGAGTGATTTTTTTGGGTCTTTTTCCCCCTTTTTTGTGGAGAACAGGGTCTTACTATATTGCCCAGGCAGGTCTTGAACTATCCTCCTGCCTCTACCTCCCTAAGTGCTGGGATTACAGGCTGAAGCCACTGCTCCCAGCAGAAGTTTACCGAGATTAGTTTTCCTCCAAAGTCAGTGTTCTGAACCACAGTTCTAATACTGTAGATGATAAACCAATAACTGCCCACAATATGTATGATATGTTTTTCTGTTCATTATCCTATTTTAGCTTCACAATAGACCTGTGGGCCTGGTGGTTCTATTCCCACTTGACAGATAAGGAGATTGAGGATCAGAGAGTGAAGAGCATGGCTGCTCTCTTTCCAATGGAGATAGCCAAACTCCCCTTTTCCCCCACCCAGTCCTGCCCTGGTTCAGCAGAAAGCCAGTGGAACCCCTGTAGTGCCTGGAAAGTATCCCACTTTGTCAAACCCCCAGCAGGGGTTAAGCAGGCAGGCTGGCAGCATTTGGCCCTTTGCTCTGGCCTGGATGTCTGCAGCCTCCCTTTTTCTCCCTTCTCCAAGGGTTTATTGAGCACCTATGATGTTCCAGGCATCGAACTGGGGGCTCTCTGTGCATCATTCCCTTCATTGTCACAGCCACTCTGTGAAATAATTTAAAACCTCTTTTTGCAGATGAGAGAACTGAGGCTCAGGAACCCCCATGGAGCCCTGGAGCATTCTGGCTTCCTTCCCTCCCTAGGACCCAGTGCGGGGGCTGTGGGGGCCTTGGGAGCCTTTTCCCTCCCAGGACTCCCTTCATGAGCTGCCTGGCCAAGGTTAGATCTTCCTCTCAGCTCCCGGAAGCAAGGCCAGGTTCAGCCTCTGTCACAGTGCCCTCCTTCCCTCCCTCCCTCCCTCCCTCCCTCCCAACTCCGGCTCCAGTTTCTGACTTGCATGGAGCTGGGGCTCTGGCTTGCTCAGGATGAGGCTCCTTTGGGGCCCTAGACTCAAATGCTCTTGTGCCACTGGGGCCTTAGCACATCTTGTCATAAGCTTTTTTGACCAGAATTACTTCATTTACTCCTCACTACAATGTAATGAGGTAGATACTGTTATTATCGCAAGCGTTCCCATTTTCCAGATAAGGAAATTGAGACACGGGGAGGTAAATGGATTGCCCAAGGTCATGCAGCTGGTAAGTGGCAGAGCCTCAATTCACACCCAAGCCTGCTGATGCAGAGCTACATGTGAAGGTCCTTAAGTGCCATCTTTAAGAAGCATGGCCTTCACCCCTAGGCAAGAGGAAGTAATTGAGGGGCTTAGCTTGGGAGGGACATAATCTGCTTTGCCTATGACAGCAATCCTTCTGGCAGCAGCGAGGAGGGATGCTTAGAGGGGCACATGAGAGGCAGGGACACTAGTGGGAAGGCTGGGTCAGCAGGAATCCCAGGAGGGATGGTGGTATCCTGGTTGAAGGCAGTGATGGTGGCGGTCAACAGAGGAGGGCAGAGATGGGGAACGTTTTTGGACTTGAAGTCTGCTCCTGCTCCTCAGGCTGAGCTGTGTGCCCTGGACATGAGCAGCATTTGTGCTCAATAAAGGATACCCTTTTCTAAATGTTTTGCCTAGAGGGGCACCATATGGACTAGCTGGGCCCCTGACTTTCTGGATAGCTACCTGAGACCAAGATCAGTCTCCAGGAGGTTTGGGCAGATGGAGGGTCCCACACTGACCTCTCCTCTCCTGCTCCCCGCTATGCCCCAAAGCTCCCTCTGAGGTGGGACAGATCATGACAATAGGGGGAAATGCAACAGACCTAAGTGTGTGCCTGTATTGGGGGGCGTCTAGAAGGCTAGACATCAAACTGTTACTAGTGGCTTCTGCTGCGGAGTGGTAGAGGGGATGACGAGAACTTCACATTCAGCCACATACACTTAGGCTTTATGGGACTTTTCTTACACGGAACATGGTTAGTTTAAAGAACAATGATAGGAGTATTTTTAAGAGAAGTAAAACCCTAATGCTCAGGGTTGATGTGAATATCAACCTGTCTAATTGAGATAATGGACAGCTCTGTGTAAACTGAGGGCTTGGAATAACTGATTAGTGATAGTCCTACCCCCTCCAGTGAAAAAGGGAAAGGTAAAATGTCTCTGGGCTGATTGTTACCAGGCTCAGAGCCCCCTGGCTGGGCTGAGCCCTGGGAAGTAGGTGGTCAAACTCAGCTGCCCTGGCTCCTCAATGGTTGCGCTCATCCCATCAGCCCCCTGGGGCCAGGCAGAGTTTGCACAAAAGGGAGCTTTAGTTGTAGGCCTTTGCGGGGCCCTGGGAATCAGTGACAAATTGAATGGGATAATAAGTTAATTAAAGCTGTCCCATCTGTGAGGCATCTCAGGGCAGAGGAAAGAGGCTTGGCTACGGAGCCACACAGGGCACCTAGACTTCGGAGCCACAGACTCCCTGAGGAAACTTAGGCCAGGCCCTTCCCCTCTCTGGACCTCGGTTTCCCCATCTATACAATAAGGAGGCTGGCAGACATTGTCTCTTAGGGCCTTGCCAGCACTAACATTCCAGGAGTCTCTAATTAAAACTGTCCCCTGTGTATTAATCTTCTTGTCAAGTTTTAATTAATGGCTGATGGAGCCAGAGCAGGCACCAGCTGCCACCCCCTGCTGGCAGGCAGGGGACACCCATAGGACACTTGACCTGATAATCACTGCTAAGTGGCCTCTATCCTCATATCCCCATACCTCCACTCAAGCTTCCTCTCATAGGTCAATGCTTTTTTCACTACACTATACCACCTAGGATTTTAGTGTTGGTGTGTATGTATGTATGTTTGTGTCTGGTGGTGGTAAAGGGTGTATCCATCATCTCACCGCTATGACTAACCAGCTCTATGATCTTGGTTTATAACTTAACCTCTCTGATCTTCAGTTTCCTCTTCCATCTAATGGGAATAGCATTTGGCTGCAAGTAACAAGAAAAATCAATTCAAAATGGCTTAAACCATAAGCACATTTATTATCCCACAGAATAAGGCCTAAAGAAGGGTTCTTCAACTGTTAGTTTATTCAGCATCAAGGACTCCAATTCTTTCATCTTTCTGTTCCATTAGTCTCAACTCTTGGCTTTTGTCCTCAGGCCTGTCCCTTCATGGTCATAAGGTGGCTGCAGCAGCTCCAAGTATCACACTGTAATTCAACAAAATCCAAATAAGTATCAACTTTGCCTTGTGTCATGTTTTAAGAACAAGGCAGCCTTCCCCTGAACATTTCAACAGCTTCCTGTCCATGCCTCTCATTGGCCAGAATTGTGTTGCATGCCAAGTTGAATCAAACCACATGGCAAGGAGGTTGGAGTTATCATGACTGACTTAGACCAGTATTCTGCTGGTGGGCCGGGGGCGGGGGGCTTTAAAAAAATACCCATGCCCAGACTGCACTCCCAGACCAATTTAATCTCTAGAGATGGGTCCCGATTACCAGTATTTTTACAAAGCTCTCCAAGTGAGTTAAACATGCAGTCAGAGGTATGAACCACTGGCTTAGACTAATCAAGATTCAGCCTCTATAGTCCAGCCTCGCATGTGCTGGCTATTCAGAGGCAGGTGAGCAAAATCGGGGTTCTGATGCAAAAGAGGCAGTGGTGATGCAATGGTTGTTAGTGACCCAATATCCGTACACATCCTTTGTCTGATATTATCACCAGGAGTGGTGTTTAAATCCATGCAAACATGTGTCCTCCAGAGACCTTTCCTACCAGGACTGGCCCTGCCTTTACACTGTAAGGCTCTGGCTATCCTAAACTGGTTGCTTCCACACCTAGCTACACAGCAGGTTCTCTGGAGATGCTTGTTAAAAAGGATGACTCCTGGGCCCACTTAATGGCTATGCAATCAGAATCTTCTAGAACAGAGCTCAAGAACACACAAATGTGCATGTGTGCACAAGTAAACACACACACACACACATACACACACACGTTAACTCCTCAGAAGATTCTTAAATAGCATATCCATAGAGTGGTGTTTTGGAATGACTATTCCACATATCTCCCTCATGGGCCTGAAATGGTGCCTGGAAGTTCAGCATTAGGGTAACTTTTCTGAGTTAAGTCATCATCTCTAGTATCACCTCTCACCCAGCTAACACATGTGGTATTGTTGGTTGTGACAATGTGGTAGCTAGAGAGTCACTGAGGGTCTCTTGTCTCTGGTTTCTTTTATCTTAAAATGAAAGTAATAATCCTCACTTCATCTGTAACTGCAAAGGGCCCAGGAGACAACTGAAGTGGTTTGTCACCAGAACATGTAGAGGAGATGGTGTAGAAATATCTGTGCACTGGAACACTGGAGGTCAGTGTTCCAGTCCTGTCACTGGGTCACCTTGGGCCAACCTTTTCTGCTCTGTAAACCCCCAAACCTCCATTTTATAATTTGTGAAATGTGAAGGGTTACATACATGGGTAGATTTTTTTTGCAGCATTCTTCAGGACAACAAGAATAACCTCTTCCACAGAAGTCATTTATCACTTTAACCCTGCCATTTCTGGTGGGCAGGACAGAAGTCTTCTATGTTTGGCAGAATGAGAGTAGAGGAAAAAGGCTGCATTGCGGTGTTCTTCTCAGGGAAGCAAGGCTGGGGTGGTGGTGGGTATGCAGGAGGAGGTTTCGGGAAGCCTCAGATGAATGAGAGAGATTCCCAAAGACCGATGTCCAGGGTCTCTGAATTTCTTGGGGTTTTGGGGGCCCTTAGCTTCACTCACTGGAGCTTCCAATGTCCCCGCTGCAAAGAAGGCTCCCTCCCTTCCTCCCTCTCATCTTCAACAACAATCTATTGAACACCTACTACGGGCCAGGCATTGAGGGGTTTGTGAGGCTTGTGGGTACCAGCTCTGGCCCCCCGGCTCTGTATCCCACTCCAGGCCCTGGATCTCCCCTTTCTCCACTTCCCTTAGCTCCACGTCTGGCTCCAGGTCAAATGTGGATTTCCTTTCAGCCAGCAGTCCTGAGAGCATCCATCTGTGGAGCCAGAGCCAGAGCCAGAGGCAGTCCAACAAGGAGCTCATCCATCAGCTGAGCCCAGGCCGGGGCTGGGAAAGATGACCGCGGGTGTCAGGCCACCCAGGACGCGGGATGGGGAGGCAAGCTTCTGGATACGCCAAGGAGGTTTGTTCTGGCTGAGACAGTCTGAGGAGTGGGAGGATCCAAGGTGGGGAGTGAGGAATCCTGGGTCTGGTCCTCTGAGTACTACTAACGCTTTGTGTGACCTTTAGCCTGTTCCTGCTGCTCTCTGCAGCTCATCTGTAGCATGAAGAGTCTGGATTTGAATCCCAGAGTCATGGAATCTCAGAGTTGGAAGTACCCTTAGAGGTCATCGAGTCCTGGCCCCCAACTGGTGCTTGAATCCCCTGTGCCGCTCCCTGCACACATGCACTCTGCTTGCACACCTCCAGTGATGGGAAGCTCCCTTTCTCCAATGACATCCTGTTTTATCTCAGGATAGCTGTCTGTTAGAAGTTTCATCTGAAATTGGTCTTCCTGAGACTTCCTTCAAGGCTGCTACCTAACTCTTCTCCTCTGTTCTGTGCCACACATCTCCTCTGCTCTGTGACAGCCCTTCAGAGGTCTGAATTCAGAGTTCAGCCTTCTCCAGGCCAAAGAGTACTTTTAGCTCCAACTGTCCTCACAGAGACTGGTCTGTGATCCTTTCATGTGTGGGGCCCATAATGGGGCAAATTCCACCAGGTGGGATCTTGGAAAGGCTGCAGAGGGCCAGAGCATCACCTTGCTCCTTCCAGACACAATAGTTCTTGCAGTTGGACCTAGGGTCGCATTTGGCTTATTACCTATATATAGGATTTCCACTAGCCTGTGAGCTCAGTGAAGGCGAGGCTTTTCTGATTCCTTTCTGTTACCCCAGTACCTATTCCAGGGCCTTGCTAAGGGTTGGCATCAGAACTTGTATGTTGAGGTAGCTGAGGGCCAGAGGCCTGTGGGTGTGTGTGTGCATATGTGCATGTGTGAATGCATCCTGAATGCAGTCTGAATTGGAAGAGTCTGTTGGGCCATGGAGGGATCCAGGTTCTCCATAGACTGCTACATTTGGCACAGTGTGGAGCCTGGTGGCACTGGCACTCATCAGGGCCCAAGCCCCGAAGAGGCTGGCATCTTTGTATATGCGGCCTCCCATGAGTCCTGGGAGTCCTATGTGTCCCTCACAGCTCTGTGTGCAAGTCACCAATGTTGTTTATGGCCCTCCGTGTCTGACAGAGGCTGGAGGAGGTGGCTGTGTCCCATCCATTGGCAAGAATGATCTGGGGATCTGTCAGAGGCATTAGGAAATGACTGTGCCCCATTGGTCGGCAGTGGTGTTCCTGGCTGGCTAAGGAGGAGGTAGGGTGGTGGCTGAGCTCTGTTACTTGACAGGGGGATTCCCAGCTGTCTGCATGAAGAGGGGGAGTCAGCTGCCCTGGCAGGCAGCTGGGATATCCTGGCCATGCCTACTCTGACGTGGCTCGTGTGTGTGTGTGTGTGTGTGTGTGTGTGTCCTTTTACCACTCAGCTGTCATTTGCCCCAGTTACCACAAGGGAAGTCAGCCTTACCAGAGCTCGAGGTTATGGGAAGGACACTCCAATTATTCCAAAGTCATCTGTCTCGGTCCCAGTGGAGTGGATAGCCACTGTGCTCAAGCCTTAGCCTCCCTAGTAGCTGGAACTACAGTTGTGCACCACCATGCCCAGCTAATTTTTATTTTATTTTTTTAAGAGATAGGGTCTTGCTATGTTGCCTAGGCTAGTCTTGAACTCCCAGCCTCAAGCAATCCTTCCACCTCGGCCTCCCAAATTGCTGGGACTACAGGCATGAGCCACCATGCCCAGCCCCTTATGTGTCTTTTAGGACCCAGCTCCAGTGCCACCTCTTCCTAGAGGCCTTCCCAGACTTATCCTCTCCTCCAGTCTGAGTTAGGTACCCCTTCTGTGGGCTCTAATCCTCCTCTACCACTCTCCTCTGCTGCCCTGTCAAGCTCCTTTCACAGCATAGTTCATCATGGATTGTAAATACTTAAGCACCTGTTTGCCTCCCTGCCCCCGGCCCACCCTGACCCTGCCAACCCCCGCAACTAAACTAGGGGCCAGGCAGGGGAAAGGTGTGAACCCGGGAGGCGGAACTTGCAGTAAGCACCACTGCACTCCAGCCTGGGTGACAGAGCAAGACTCCGTCTCAAAACAAACAAACAAAAAACAAAAACAAAAACAAAAACAAAAAAAGCAAAAAAAACCTAGGGGCCAGGAAACTACAGCATAGAGGCCAAATCTGGCCCACTGCCTGGTTTTGTAAATAAAGTTTTATTGGAACATAGTCATGTCTATTCATTTACATGTTGTTGGTGACTGCTATCATGCTACAATGGCAGAGTTGAGTAATTGTGGCAGAGACTGTAAAGCCCCAAATAATTACTATCTGGCCCTTTACAGAAAAGATTGCTGACCCTCTGCCCCACAAGGGCAGGGACAGTGTCTGTCAGTTCATTGCTGAACCCTCAGCACCCAACACAATGGCTGGTGGTTGACAGGTGGTCAAAAACAGTTGTCAAATAGTGGGTGAAATATACAAGGTCACAGAGTAAGTCTGATTAAACCCAGAATTCCTGGATCCCCAAGTATGCTCTGACCTTTGATTTCTCAGTTCTGTGTCCCTAGAGACAAGAATGAGATCAGATTGCTTGTGTGCTCCCAGACTTCCCTAGAGCAGTGCCAGGCCCAGAGAGCTCGCTGACTGACTGCCCAGAGGACTAGGCCAGAGAGGAAGGCAGGACAGTAAAGCTGCTCTGAAGGGACTCTCAGTCACCTCAAGGCTGTCCCTAACACTAAAGCAGTGGTTCTCAATCAGAGATGATTTTGTCTCATATAGGACATTTGGCAATGTCTGGAGACATTTTTGGTTGTCACATATGGGGGGCAGGGGAGAGGTAGCTGCTAGAGGCATCTGGTGGGTAGAGGCCAGGGATGCCGCTAAAAATCCTACAGCCTCACACAGCAAAAATGATCTGGCCTAAAATGTCAATAGTGCTAAGGCTGGGAAGTCCTGCTATAAAGGGAGGGCCCTCAAACCTGCATGCACATTAGAAACACTGGATGAGTTTTTGAAACTCACCAACACTTGGGCTCTTGCCTAGACCAGTTACAACAGAACCTCTGGGGCTGGGGCCTAGGAATCAGCATTTTATAATCTCCCCAGGTGATTCTAATGTGAAGCCAGGGTTGAGAACCTTCTCTCTAGGGAAAGTTTATAAGGACAGACACTGCAGATAGCCCCAAATCACCCAGGATGGTCTTTGCCTGAAATATTTGGCCCCACTGTCAGGCCCTGGGGCCTGCTGGTCATTTCAGCAAATCTGGCTGCTACGCGTATGGGGTATCTCTGAACACTGAAAGGTGAGGAGAGCCCCTCTCTCTGCTTCCTTTCCCTTGCCCATCTCTGAATGAGGAGGGGTGCTGTTGGAGGAGCGGGGAGGGGACTGGGGAACACAGCTGGGATTCCAATCACCTCCAACCACAAAAATCCATATCAAGCTATCTCTCCCCCTCCTCTCCTTTCCAAACTGGGCTATACAGAAGCACCTCGCTTCCTGAAAGCAGCTCAGAGGCCCCAAGCTGATGCAGAGAGAGAGACTCAGCAGCATGGATGTTGAGGAAGAGCAGAGGGAGCCCCTGGCTTCCTGAGCTGGCCCTAGTTTGGGGAACATGTATGAATGTCCAGAGCTCTCTGTATCACTTAAATCCAATCAGCCCCTGAACTCAAGCAGGCTCCCGGGCCAGGAAAAGGAAGGTGTTGGGCATGTGAGGGGACAAACTTTATCGGTCCCTCTAAAATAGCAACTCCTCAGAAGCAAACCCAGCCTGGCTCCCCTGTCCCCTTGCCAAGATGGAGCTGGGTTTCCTCCCCAGAGTAAGGGCCTGCCCCTCCAAGGAGAGCTCCCCCCACCAGCCTCTGCTTCTCTCCTGGGCTAGGCAAGCCCTGATCACAGGTAAGGAAATTCCATTCAGCACTGCTCAACTACTGAGTGCTGGGAGGAGGGGAGGCCTGATAAAGCAAGGTCAGATTTTGATGGGATTCTCTGAGCAAGAAGACTTCCCAAGCCCAGGGGCTGCTGGGAGTGAAGACTGGAGAGGCCACAGCTCAGCCAGAGTCTGACGGTAAAGCTGCAAGGAAGCAGGTAGGCTAGGCCAGATGTGGGCATCAAGGTAGATTC
Source organism: Colobus angolensis palliatus (assembly GCF_000951035.1). NCBI lineage: Eukaryota > Metazoa > Chordata > Mammalia > Primates > Cercopithecidae > Colobus > Colobus angolensis. Next base: position 2,978,292 of record NW_012115333.1, on the reverse strand, counting down.
AAGCTGTTACCAGAGGGACAGAGCAGAGGCAGAAGCAGAATGACGCTAAGAGGCGGATTCACACGGCATAGAGTTATCCCTGGCAGGGTTGGTGGGGTGGGCAGTACATTAAATTACAGGGAAGCTCCAGAGAGCACCTGACTTGGTGAAGGGAAAGGAAGGGGGTTGGGAAATAGCACGTGGGTAACATTAGAGTCAGACCCTGAAGCATGAGGGAGAAATCAGAGAAGACAGAGAAGAGTAAATCAGCAAGAGGATGAATGCCCAGAAGTGCATTGCATCTGAGATATGCTGCACTGGGCCTTGTGGGTAGAGCACCCAGAGTGAGTAGGCCAGACATAGTGCTGAGGCCAGAGAGGGGAAGATCTGTGTGTTCACCTGGCTGAGAAACCAGACTTTATTTCAAAAGTCATGGGGAGCTATAGTTGTACTTGAAGCAGGATAAGTGATAGAATGAGATTGGATCTGTATGTGTACATATACAACATTAGCTCCCTTCTTGATTGGAGGCTGGCTTGGGGCATGGGTGGGTCCATGACCTGAAGACGAGGGACCGTCTGAAGGCTGTGCAATGGTCTGAGCCCACGAGGTTGGTGACAGAAGGCACAGTAAGTGGTGGAGAGCCATTGTGGAACTAGACAATTTGAAAGGCAGAGTGAAGAAGACTGCAATTTGGAAACTCACATCAGAGTTTCATTGGCTTAAAACATTCGAACGGCTCCTGACAGTCTTTGGATAAAGGCTAAACCCCTTCCAATGGCCTACAAGGCCTGGGTGCTCTGGTGCCTAGCCATTTCTCCTGCCTCATCTCCAACCGGGCATGGCCCCCACCTCCCAATTCTTAGCTTCAACTCTCTCTATTGTGACTTCTTTCAGTTGCTCCACTGATCACCGCAAGACACCCCAGCCCCACCGGCCCTTTACCTCTGGCTTTCGCATCTGCTCTTCTCTCTACCTGGGATACTCCAGCCCTCCACCTCCCCGAACCCTAAGCCTAACTCAGTGACCCTACATGCTGGGGCTCAGTCTGCTTTCTGGGAGGTGTTCCATGATCCCCACCCCAAGCCAGAATCAGATACTTCTCTTATGGGCTCCCTCAGCCCCGTGTACTACTCATCTCAGCCCTTAGTAACCTGCCCAGCGATTTTCTGTTTATTCTTCTGACAAAACTGTAAGCTGAAGGAGGGCAGGAATCATGACTGACTTGCTCAGTGTCATCCTCCACTTCCTTGCACAGTGCCTAGCACATGCTCAGTAAATGTGGAAGGCAGGCAGGAAGGCAGGAGGAAAGGAGGGAGGGAGGGAGGGATAGAGTGAGAAAGGGAGGAAGGGAGGAAAGGAAGAAGGGAGGGAGGGAGGGAGGAAGGAAGGAAGGAAGCAAACCAAGAGTGATGCCCAGCTGAAGAATGGTGACATACCTCCTACAGACAGAGGCTGGAATTTTTTTGTGAGGGAGAGAGGAGTTTTAGTTTAGGCCCTGCTGAGCTAGAAGTATCTGAGGGTTACCCCTGTGGAGGACAGATCAAGTAGACTGTCGACTCTGTGGGCCTGGAGCTCAGGAAAGCAGTTTAGACTAGAATGGTCTGCCGAGAGGTGAGAGCTAAAGCTGTGGGAATGAATTTGAAACTTGATGTTTTTGATTGCTAAGTAAACAGCCAGCCAAGAGCCAGTATTTTGAAACACTGGTGGCCAAAGATGTGACAGGAAGAGGTAGAGGGACGCGGCGGGAGGTGGTGCCCTCCCCCTATGGGGTCGAGGGGGTTCCCTTCTCTGGAACTGTCCCAGCTGTCACACAGCTCTGCAGAGAGAGAGGGTCCTGGCTGGGGCTGGGGGTTGGGGTGGGGGCTGGCTTGGGAAGGAGGACTGGAGACAATAAAGGTCCCACTGGCTTCTCTGTGTTCCCCTCCCCTAGCCAGGTGCCCTGAGGCTGCCTGGGTCCTTCCCCCTGCCTAGAGCCTGTGGACCCTGGTTTGCTGTTAGTTTCTCATCTCCATGGACTCAACCAACACCCCCTTCCTCACTACCTCTTCCCTGGCCTAAGCCGGCTCTGTAACTCAATGCTCCTGCTCCTTCCTTAGCTGGGCTCAGGAACCCTGCCAAACATTGTGCTTCCTGGCCTGGAGATGACTCAGGCTCCCCTCCCCAGTACCACTCCAGCCCCTAGCCCCTGAGCCATGTCATAGGCTGAGCAGGGACAGGAGCTGACAGGCAGCTTGACTCCAGGAACCAGGATGCTGGGAAGTGGACCCAGGCCCCTGGTCCTGATGCCAAGCAGGTAGCATTCCAGTAGAGGGTATGGGGAGAGACAGGGACTGTGGGTATTACAGACAAGGTGTCAGGGCTGAGGATTGCCCAGAGGTCTGGCTGGCTAGTGTTTGTTAGTACCCTAGGAACAAGTATGTCAATCAGTACTGATTCAGCTGCATACTCAAGTCTTGTTTGCAGCAGGCCAGGCCTTCTCATGTCCAGTCTCAGAGTTTGTCACTGAAAACGGAGGGGCTACCCAAGGGTCCTAGGGGCTTCAGGCCTGACATCAAATCCTGGCGTCTCCTCTTCCTTGCTGGGTGATCTGGGGCAACTAAGTCACTTTGTCTGTGCCAGCCTCAGCTTGCCCATCTGTACAATGAGGATGAGAATAATGCCTTCCTCCCGGCATTAATTGGGAGGATTAAGTGAAGGAACATATGGGCAGCACTTTGTAAACAGTCAAGGGCTGTAATAGGAGGGGTGTTATATTTATCTACATGGTTAGGATGGAGAAGAATAAACAGGTGGCTCTCTGCTTCTCTGTCATCCTGGGGCACATTCCCCCATTCTTTCCAGCTGATACTATGGGATTCCTTGAGGCCTTGGCCCCTGGAAGGTCAGGGCTCAGAACCTTGGTTTCATCTTTTGCTGGGGGACTTTCAGCAAGAGGCTTGCCTTTTTTGAGCCTCATTGAGCTGTACACAGAGGGGCAAAGAAAGGGAGAATTTCTCCTCCCCACCCCCCCTACAACTTCTCTCCCTCCCTGTGGCTGGTGTGGTGATCAAAGGAGAGGTTCACACAGAGGTGAGGCCCAATGGCCCAGCGCCCTTCCCCAGATGTGGTGTGTGTGTGGTGGGGGATACAGAAGAAATGTGGACATGTGGAGGGCAGGGCCGGGGTTGGTCTGTGTGTGTGTGTGTGATCAAAGGAATAGGGTGGGGCGGGGTAGGGGGTGGGGGGTGAGTTCTTTGCATTGCTGAGGGTTTAGCCGTTTCTCTTGGTTGCCTAGATGCCTTGGTATTCACCCCCTCCTCAGTGTTCAGGCCTAGTATGAATGAAGAGCAGGCCCCTTGGTAGCTCACCTGCCTTGCCAGCTGTCCGGTCCCCAGCCTAGCTGAGTACCACCTTACCTTGCTGTTGCATGTACACCCATGGGCCGCTGGCTCCCTGGACTGACTGTTGGAGGACTATACTGCTGACAGTCGGCCCATGCCCGACTATCTGAGAAGGTGTCCCACTGCCCCACTGCCTGGCTGCTGGCTTTCACTAGCCTCTTGCATGTGTGCCGTTGGGTGGGTCGAGCCTCCTGGCTCAGGGTAGCAACCCCTGTGTGGCAGTGTGGGTGTGTGTAAGCCCGTGTTCTGCCCTGGGGTGGATAAGGCAGAGCTCAGCTCTGCAGCTTGGGGACTCCTCCAAGGGAAGATAGGAGCAGTAATGGCAGCTTTGTTCGGGAGGAGAGGAAGAAAGATACAGGCCCTCCTGGGCCCACTCCAGTGTCCCAGGGGCTCTGGCTGCCAGCTCAACCAGGAAACGTGCCTTCTAAACAATGCCCAGGCCAGCCTGTCTTGAGTCCTACTTCCCATCCTTGGTCAGAGTCCTGGGGGAGACGCCTCTGACCATTGTTCTGAGGGACAGCTCATCAGGGTCAGGTCTAGGCCAAGCCAGGTCTGCAGACCCCACACCCTGGGAGGAGGCACATGATGTCCCAGAGAAGCGGTTCCTCCAGCCTTTGTTCTTGGCTGGGCAGGAAGCCACACGTGACACCATGGTTTGAGGTGGGGAGTGGGGGAGAGGCAAACTTTGGGGTAAACAGTTTTCCTTTTTATTTCCCTTGGGAAGGGTTTATGATGGGGGTAAACTGAGGTAGAGAACAGACACTTGGCCCAGGATCATGACAGAGTTGGATTGGCGCCACAAACTGGAAGGGACGGCAAAGTGGACTTAGTTTGGCTCCATGGGGGCAGGGACTTTGTCCTGCTGTATCCTCAGTGCCTGGAACAATGCCTGGCACATAGGAAGTGCTCAATGCATCTTTGTTGGAAGTAGGAACCCCTCTGCTTTCCCATCTGGTGCTCCACTCACGTGATTGAAGGTTGCCAATGCTTATAGTGTTCCGGAGTTGCAGACAAACCTGGCTTCCAATTCTGTCCACATTACTTTTTAGCTGGGTGACCCCAAGACTCAGTTTTCTTATCTGTATGATGGAAACAGTTATTCCCACCTCTGAGTTGTTGGGAGAATTTTTTGGAGACAGTTTTGGGAGCTTTCCAGGCACATGGTAGGTGCTCCTTGGATGTAAGTTCTCTTCCCCTTTCTTCTCACCAAGTCTTCTCTTTTCCAGGCTAGACAGCCTGGCTCAGCAGTCACAGACATTCCTTATTCTCTCAATGAATCCTCACAAAAGGCCCCATCAGGTGTGGTACAGTTAATATCCTCATCTTACAGATATGAAAACTGAGGCCTGATGAGAGAGATTCTGGCCACGCAGTAAGTGGTGTAGTCAGGATTTGAACAGCATTCTGTCTGGCTCCTCGTCTTTTTCTCTAACATAACACTTGATCTTCCCATTGATAAATCGCTTATGCCTCATACTCTAGCCATGTGACCTCAGGCACCTCACTACATCTCTATGATCCTCTCTTTTTTCAGCTGTCCAATAGGTTAATCATCCCAAGTCCCCCAGCCTTGATGAAAATCCAGGGGGCTGGGGTCTATCTGCCATTGTTTGTCTTTCCCCTGCTTCTCTCTGAGTGATTGGCAGACAGCAGACCTCTGAATGCCATCCTCCCCAGCATTCCTGGCAAGGCGGCTGAAACTCCAGCGCTTTTGCTCTCTTTCCAGGAAGCATATCTGAATGCAAGTGAGTGAGCAGGACATTATTAGAGGGATAACATTGGGTCAACTCTCGTTTATTAAAACAGCAGTAAATCATTTCTTACAACTATTATTAGCAACAAATGACTTTTGACACACTGTGCAATTGATTGTGACACACCAGTAGGTCATGACTCCTCAGGGAGAACTGTTGGTATTTCTGATAGCTCTTTTGAGAATGTGTAAAGTCCTATGGAAACGCAAGCAACGATTAGTATTGTTATAATAATTATCATTGTTCTTAGTCTGGAAGGCATGTAGTGTAAAGGTTAAGATCATGGGTTCAGGAGCCAAACTGCTTAGGTTCAAATACTGGCTCTGTCATTTCCTAGTTATACGACATTGGGCAAGTTACTTGACTGCTCTGTGCCTCACTTTCCTCACCTATCAAACAGGGATAATAATAATAGCATCGACTTCCCAGGATTGTTTGAGGATCAAATGAGATGACGAAAATAAAGTGCTTTCAGAGTCTACTTCAAGAGTCAGCAAAGTACAACCAGAAGGCCAAGTCTGGCTTACTGCCTACTTTTGTAAATAAAGTTTTATTGGAACACAGTCATGTTAATATATTTACCTATTTTCTTTCTTTCTTTCTTTCTTTTTTTTTTTTTTGAGACAGAGTCTTGCTCTGTTGCCCAGGCTGGAGTGCAGTGGCACAATCTCGGCTCACTGTGACCTCTGCTCCCCAGTTCAAGCAATTATCATGCCTCAGCCTCCTGAGTAGCTGGGACTACAAGCATGCACCACCATGTTTAGGTAAGTTTTGTATTTTTATTAGAGATGGGGTTTCACCATATTGGCCAGGCTGGTCTCGAACTCCTGACCTCAAGTGATCCACTCGTCTTGGCCTCCCAAAGTGCTGAGATTACAGTTATAAGCCACCATGCCCAGCTGTTTACCTATTTTCCATGGCTAATTTTGTGCTACAACAGCAGAGTTGAGCAGTTGCAACAGAGACTGTTGGCTTGTGAAGTCTAAAATATTTCTTTTCGACCAGGCACAGTGGCTCACGCCTGCAGTTCCAGCACTTTGGGAGGTGAAGGAAGGAGGATCACTTGAGACCAGGAGTTCAACACCAGCCTGGGCAACATGGTGAGACCTCATCTCTATTAAAAATTTAAATATTAGCTGGACATGGTAGTGTGCACCTGTAGTCCTAGCTACTCGGGAGGCTAAGGCAGGAGGATTGCTTGAGCCCTTGGAGGTCTAGGCTGCAATGAGCTATGATCACATTACTGTGCTCCAGCCTTGGTGACAGTCTTGTTCTGTCTCTAAAACATAATAAAATAAAATAAAATATTTATTCTCTGGGCCCTTGCGGAAGAAAAAAAAATCTGCCAATCCTTGTGCTAGTACATAGAAAAATTGCTCAATAAATATTGGTTGTTATTACTTCATTTTATTCTTCAAAAGCCCATTCATTGTAGACACGAGGATGCGAGTTCAGAGAAGGGAAATGATTTGTTCAAGGCCACACAGCTAGGATGATACAGGACTGAGAGTGGAACCTAGGCCCCTTGACTCTCAGTCCAGGGAACTTTCCTATATATGATACTGACCAAGGATCCTCCATGCTTGAAGTCCTTGGGCTCAAAGTTCTTCTATTAGAATACAAAAGGAGTTGGCTTAGCTCCCAAGCCACGAGATGCCAGCTGCCAAGCCCAGCAACACCTCCTTCCTCCTTGCGCCAGAGGCTCCACCAAGCCAGTTGGCACAGAGCAGCTTCTTTGCCCCACAAAGTTCTTTCAGGACCCTTCTCTGCCTTCCTATCCTTGGGCCCATTGCCTTGCTAGGCCGGGCTGGGGTAGCAGCCTTGTTGGGTGATTAATGTTTTTGTTCCACACTCAGGATTCTGTTATCTGCTTGCTGGCCTTGCCCTTGTTCTTGTAATGGGCTGGTTTGAGGCCATTTACATTTCCTTTGGTGTACTCTCCTGTCTGATAGCACCTATGACATAATTATGCTGCTCTCCCTTATCCTTAATCCTCTCAAACTGCCCAGTTATCTTTAATTTCCTGTTCATTTCCCTTACTGAGGAGTTAAGTAGAACTAAGTCAGGCCAAAAGTGATGGGGTAGCCTGGGAAAGTTCATGGATGCTCACCCTGGGTCCCTGGAGCCCAAAGAGGTAGCTTGGGCTCCAGAGCCTGTGGAGACTGGCAGGATACACCACTTCTTGGCCTGGACCCACTCTGTTAACAAATATAAATCATTGGTAGTGGGCTGGGATGGGAAATCTCTGATATCCCTTCCTCCCAGCTTGGACAGCCTAGGATTCCTGAGACCTAATTTCAGTGGGATCAATAACCTCCAGCCTCTCCACCTCCCCTAGCTACCCGTATTGAATAATGTACCATCAAATACTTGTCCCGGCTATCTCTAGGTCTCATGGACCCAGGAGTACCAGGCCTGGGAATAATCTAGCTAGAGAGAGAGAGAGAGAGAGAGAGATAGTGTGTGTGTGTGTGTGTGTGTGTGTGTATGTGTGTGGGGTGTGTGTGCATGCATATATGTGCGGGCTCACACACGTTCCCATGACCACAGACTGTCTTTGGCATAGAGTCTGACATATGGTAGACACTCTAGTTGTGGCAGTTGCTTCCTCTCTTGAGTGATCATAGTGTCTAACACTGGGCAGAGCTAATCAGGTTGGCACACAGTAGATATTCAATTAATAGTTATCAAATGACTGGATTGAGTAGATGCATTCTTCCTGTGGGTATGTTCTGTGTTTGGAGTGTGTGTAGCATGTGAAAAGGGTGCATTCTGGATAATGATGACAGAGGAGTATGTGCTCTGTGTGTGTATGGTGTGTGCCACATGTGGGCATGAGTGTGTGTGCTGTGCTGCTGTGTCTGTCTCCATGGAAGTAGGTACAGGCAGGAAAGTACAGTAGTACTTTTAGAAATCAGGGCACAAGCTCAGAAGTCAGACTGGCCTGGGTTTCAGTCCCAGCTCTACACTTTCTCATGATATTACTTTGGTCCCTGAATTCATCTAAATCCCAGTTTCCTCACCTGTAAAAAGGGTGGAGGATGTTAAAAATGGTGAACTCACAGGGATGTAGGGAGCATTAAATGTGCTAGTGTAGGTAAAACTCTTAGCACGTGAAGTGGCACATAGTGAGCTCACAATAGATGGTGATTGTTGATGGTGATGAAAATAATCGAAATGCAGAGACCTTGGCTGTCAGGGGCATATGTGCCCTGTGGGGAGTGTGAGTGTGTGCGTGTGCATGCCGGTGTGGGACGCAGTGTGTAAATGAAGACCTGATGGGAGAGGTTGCAAGTGTTGGGCAGCCCCTGGGGATGCCTGCCTGAAAGGGAAGCCTAGAAAGCAGGGGCAGAGGTCATGCGCAAGCACAGAGGAAGCTGAGAGAAGCCCAGACTTGGGTGGAAGGATCTGATGACTTAATGAGCCTCTTCCCCTCTCAGCAGCAGGATTAATGGGATGAAGTGGGCAAAGGACAATTTAGCTGGAGATTCAGGAAACAGCTCCCGACAGGGCAGCCTATTAACTTAAGAAACGGTCTCTCCCAGGACCCTCCGTGGCTCTCACACAAGGCATTTCAAACCCTTGCCTGCCCCAGAGAAGGGAGGAGAGAGCTGGGGATGTGAAGAAGAGAGAGTAGGGAGCCAATGCTGGAAGGCAGGCTGAAGAGCAGACTGGGAAGGGTGAAAAGTTTGTAGGGGGTGCTAGAAGATGAGGTTTGAAAAGGAAGGAAGTCTGAGAAGGAGGAAGAGGAGAACGGGGGCTCTGGAGGAGACAGAAGGGAAGAGGAAGGTAGTAGCACCAGGAAAGCCACCTCCTCCTCCCTGTGCCTGGTGGAGTCTCCTTTAGGCCAGACATTGCAGGCCGTCAGTGAGTCATGAGGGCCTGTTCTAGGGCTGTTCCAAGCTCCAGCAACTGGGCTTGCAGCTGAGAACATGGAAGATGACCACAACTCCAGGGTAATTCAGAGGCACCTGGATATGTGGAAGACATGTCCCTTAACCAGAGACTGAATCTAGGAGCCAGACACTCTACAGCAACTTAGTTCTCCATGGCATCTTCAGCCTACCTTTATGCCCGTTCCTTTGACTTGAGTCTGTCAGAACACCATCTAGCCTGGCTATGGCACCTGGTCACTTCTGAGGTTCAGCCGAGACTGATCTGTGAGTCACACATACTCTGAGTTGGTGGCTGGTTGCCCTTATCACTTGCTACTCTAAGTTTAGAGTCCTGTCCCATTTCCCTGCACTCTTCAGGATAAACCTGCACCCTGAATGGGGGTGCCTTCTTTGGCCGCAGTTGAGATAGACATCTGGGGACTCCATATTTCCACACCATGGGTCTCTGCCTTCATTCTCTTTATTTTCTGTTCAAGGACCTATCTATTGTTTGTGGGCCCTTGAAGGTGGGGACCACAATGATACATTTCATTAATGGTAAAAATGGTAGTGGTGAGCATATTACTGCCAATAAAGATGTTGACAGTGTCAATGGTAGTGATGAAGGTGTTAATAATAATAGCACTGATGGTGGCAGTGGTGATGAAGGTAATGGTGAGGATGACAATAGAGGTGATTATAATAGAGGTGGTGATGAAGATGAGGATGGTGATACACTTGTGGTAATGGCAATGATGTTAATGGACTTGGTAATGATGACAGAGGTAGTAATGATGATGAAGGGAACAATGATGGCGGAGGTGATGATGGTTATGTTAGAGGTAGAAATGGTGGCAAAGAAGAGGATGAGGGTGATGATGATGATTGAAATGGTAACAATAGTAATAATGATGGTAGTGGAGATAATAAGGTAGAGGTGGTGATGGTGGTAATGATAGATGTGGTACTTGTGATGCTGATGGTGGTGACTGGTGAAAGTATTAGTGATGTTGAGAGTAATTGTGGTGGCAGTGATGGTGATAATGGTAGTGGAAGTGATGGTGAAGATGGTCATGTGATAGCAATAAAAATGGTGATGGGGATAGAGATGATCATGGGAGTGGTAATAGTAATGGTTATGATAAAGACCGGAGCAATTAAACATGGTGATGGTGATGATAATTATGATAGCCAAGAAACCAATAGGTCTACTCACTGGGTCTGTATCTTCTACCTTACTTTTATCTCAATATTTTTCTGGCAATACTCTCTATCTTAGCTTTACTTTACTTTCCATCTTTCACTTTTTCTGAATAATTAAACAATTGAGCCAACCAATAAAGACATAGTGCAGCTGCTGGTGTCTAGAAGAGTAGTTGGGTTCTCTGGTTTCGTTTGTTACTGGGAAAGTCATAATTAGGTAGTATCATTCCCCCATTTCCACTAAAGTCAAAACAGGAAAGAATTGGCATCAGGAAATAAAGTTAAAAATTACAAAGAGCATCCTGATGGTAAAGAATGCAACACTGAAAAGTTACCTGAGAATGGCTGTGGAATGTCCTACCTTTGAGGTGGCTTAGAACAAGCCAGAGATCCCCATTGGCCTGCATGACTCATGCCTAAAGGCAGGGGGTGAACATAATGAGCTCTGTAGATTAGGACCAGCTTCAGGAGTCTGATTCTTTTGCTTGCTAAGCAGAAAAAGAAAGTGGATTTGTCTGCTGAAACCTGGGGTTCCACCTCTGAGGCTAATGGGTAAGGAGATGAGAAAAGAAGGGCAGGGAAGGGAAGAGGCAATGCAATCTGGCGGTTTAGAGAAATGTTACAGTTCTTGTCCAGATTCTTTGTGGTTCTGAGTGGGAGGTGACCCAGGATGTGGGCCTTTGTGGTGCTGCCTCCAGCTTTGCATCTGCCAAGAGGCCGCCCTTCAGGGACATGGCTTTCCTCCCCCAGCCAGGCTGTGGTAAGAGGGAGGGGGAGAGGAAGCAAAAAGGGAGGGGACACTGCTCACAATTCCCAGGAGGAATCTGGTTTCTCCCACAAACTCTTGGAGCTCTTACCTCCCCCGCAGTTCCCCTTTCCCCTCCCTCTTCTCAGTTTCCTGATTTGTGAAGGCCACTCATTGAAGCCCCATCAGGGACAAGCTTCCTGCAACAACTGGATGGGTACCAAAGCAGATGGTCACATGTCAAGAAAGGGGACACAGAATCTTGCCCAAATAACATAGTCTTTAGAGTCAGAAGCAGGGCCAAGTCGTAACTCCATTACTTACATACTGTGTGACTTTAGGCCTAGCAAGGCCATTCTCTGAGCCTCAGTTTCTCCCTCTGTAAAATGGGAACTGACCTCACAGAGTTTTAGAAGGGTTAAATGAGATAATGTATGTAAGGTGCCTAATACACTACTTGGTACCTAGTAGATATTCAATAAATATTCATTTTCTTCCTCCCTCACCCCCATCCCTTTTAGGGAGAGTAAACATGGCTTAATCCTCTTACCAGGCTTCTCCCTGTCACAGACCCTTCTCATCTCACTCGCCCTGCCATCTGAGCCTCCTCCCCACATCCTCCATGAGACTGGTGACATCCACATTTTAAGATTAAAGGGGCCATGCATCCCTTCTTAACTTGGGTGCTGGATTTGGAGTTGGAGGACTTGCTAACAGTGTGAACTTGGAAATTGCTTAACTTTTCTAGGCCTCAGTTTCCTCATCTGAAAATAGCGATAATCATCCCTGCTTTGCCAGCCTCGCAGGGTTGTTATGAGATTCCAATGAGATCATGCTTTGGGAAGTGCAAAGCAGTGGATATGTGTGGGTGTTATTAACTCCGTCTGGGAGGGAGGGAGGAGAGGCTTAATCCCTGGAGATTAAATTAGTACCCACCTCAGGGAGTTTTCTTATCGGGGACACCTAGGCCAAAGTATTCAGAGGTTCAGGGGTAGCTGGGGACATAGAATTGGAGCCCAGCCATAAGGCTATCCATGTGCAGCTTGGGTGGGGTGGGACAGGGGGAGTTCATTTATGTCTTTTAGCATAAGTCACATGCAAATATGTCAATTATGGGATTTGAGTCAACTGTCTGTGGACTGCTTGAGCCAGATGGCAACCCCGAAAGGCCAATGGCCTCTCTCCCTTTCTTCCTCCCACCTTCTGCTTCTCCTGAGTTCAGAACTTGAGTTGACCAGTGTCTGAAGTTGGCCAGTTCTTCCCCACCTGCCACGGGGAATTGTTGGCTATGCCCTTGTGGGTGACCTGAAGTCTGAGTTGGGTTTTTGCTGAGTTGAGAGTTTTGACAGCTGCAGATGTTGATGGTATTCTCTGTCCACAGAACGCGGGCCCAGTGTCTGAGGCCTCATAGTCCTCAAGCCCTCATGGGTAGCCTTCTTTCTCACATGCATCCTTCTCCCTGCTTGTCCTCACCAACGGCGCACTCTTCTTTCTCACAGTAATAGCCAAGTTCTTCCCACCTTAAGCTCTCATCTGTGGGTCCTCTTCTTTCTGACCAGCATCTAATTCTCTACCCTCTTTTGGGGCAGCCAGGGGGCCCGTGCCTGCCACATGCCCTAGGCTGGCCACTCAGCCTCTAAGGACATTTCTTTATCCTTTGCCCCAGTCTCTTACTATCCTCTGAAAGCCTCTTTTCAAAGCCCCACCCCATGCCAGCCTCCAGCTCTGGCTCCTCCCCACCCCCAACCCTGCCTCCCCTCCCAATCCCTGCTGCTGTCATTTTCCTGAGGGAAGAGTCCCAGGGAGCCTGGAGAGTCTCCTTCCACCCTTTCTTTCCCTCCACCCATCTTCCTGTCTTTCCACCACAGCCTCTCCTCTTACCTCATGACTCAGCTTCTATCTCAGGCCCTGCCGGTGATACATTCTTGAGGCCCCCACTCCCAAGTAGCCTGAACTCTGGACACCCCCTCACCCCAAGTCAGCATGGGCCCTGCCTGGCCCCCACTCACAAAGCTCAGTCCTGTTAGCCCCTCCTTGTGGGGCGGCCCACAGCAGGCAGCTGCTGCCTGCAATTCATTGGTGGGGACCACATACCAGCCACCCCTTGAGCCGGAGTTCAAACGTGGACCTCCTAGCATGTGTTTCATCAGCTGAGGCCAAATCCACAGCCTTCTAGGAAATGGTTCCTACCAGCTCAGCTGTGCTCTGGAGCCAGGGTCCTAAGGCAGACCTGGCACGGCCCAGCAGCCAAGACATGGGGAGATGGGGAGGGGAGGAAGGGTGAGGAGAGGGATCTCTTTTCTCTCTCTCTCTCTCTCTCTCTCTGTGTGTGTGTGTGTGTGTGTGTGTGTGTGTAGCAAGGGGGATGAGTGGGGGGCTGGTGGTGTGTGTGTTGTGTCACTGTGTTTGGAAACTGCTGAGTGAAACTGGGTCACTGGGATGCAAGAGTGCTGTGCAGTTGTTCTGTGTGTTGTATGGCAGAGGGTTGGAATCATGGAGTGTGGTGCTGTGGGAGTGGTATGTATGTTATGTGTCATTATGGGTATGTGTGTGTGTGTCTGTGTGTATGTATGTGGTCTGGTGGGGTCTGGTGTTATATCACTGAGTTGGGGGTACTGTAGTGGGCATGTGTCACACAGCTGCAAGTGTGACTTGGCTGTGCTTAGAGACTTGGGTATCATGATGTTGGTGTGGGGTGGGGACATGCTGTGTGTCACTAGATGTATGGGTCTGTTGGGAGGCTGTGACCTGCGTGGTGCAAGGTTCATGAACCCCAGACTTAGTTCCCAGTCCTGACAGCTCAGAGCTGGGAGTCTCCAATTTCAGGTGAATCGGGGCCAAATTCTTGTATAAGTTGTCCCGCTTCCCACCCCACCCCCGCCCTGCAGGTCGGGTCACCCTCAGTTCCTGTGGTTTAATCCAAACCATTGACTGAAGTTCCCTGAATACTCTGCTTATGATGACCAGAGTAGGAGGCGGCAGAGGCGAAGCAATGGGAGGAGAAGGAGGCGGAGGAGGAGAGACGAAGAGAAGGAGGAGAAAGGAGGAGGAGGAAGGGACGGAACAGGAGGAGAGAGACAGAGTGAAGCATGGAGAACCAATTGGAGGGATTGCCCAAGCCCCAAAACACTAGTCTAGGCTCTGGAGATGCAGTAAGTGCAAGTGAGAACAGCACGCCTAAGGCCAAGTTCAGGGAGCCAAGGGAGGATCAAGAGAGGGCCAACGGGGTGGATCTTGTTTGATGTGGGGAAGCAGGAAAGACCTTCTAAAGGAAGTGTTTGAGCTGATGTCTGAAGGTGTAATGTATATGAAATCTTCCCTGGTTTCTGATTCCGGCACTTGGAAACATTTCCACTTGCTTCCTGGGCTACCCAGGCTTAAGCTGAGGGTGTTATGTTTGAATTATTCCTCTTCTACAGCATCCAATCAACTTGGCAGACCTCACAATGGCTCATGTATTTAATCGTTCACTCGACACATAGTCCTTGTGCCTGGACTCTGCTAGGCACTGTGCCAAGTACCTGAGAATCCATCCCCCAGCAAGCAGGACTAGGTTCCTGATCTCATAGATCCTGCCTTCTTCCTCAGCACTGCCTTCCCACTGCCGCTGTTAAGGGTCAGCCTCCTCCCAGTTCTCCCCACCTCTGGGCTCACCCCTTTAGCCCGCCATCCTAACTGCAGCCCCAGGAGCTCTCAGAGCTGTGTCCATTCTGTTTTCACTCAACAGAAGCCATTGTGACCCTACTGTGTGCCTGTAGTCCCAGCTACTAGGGAGGCTGAGATGGGAGGATCGCTTGAGCTCGAGAGGTCGAGGCTGCAGTCAACCGTGATCATGCCACTGCACACCAGCCTGGGTGACAGAGTGAGACCTCATGTCTAAAAAATAAAAAAATAAAGTAAACAATAATATATTTGGTATGTGAGAAGGTGGCACATGCTTGAGAAAAATAAAAGAGAGATGTAGCAAGGACTGGAGATGCTGGAGTGAGAGGCAAGATACAGAAATACTTCAGATGGCCAGAGTAGGCCTCTTTGAGAAGATGATATTTGAGCAAAGACTTTAAGGAGGTGAGAGAATTAGCTATGCAGATATCTGGGGAAAGGTCATTCAGGGAAGAGGGAGCGGCTGGTGTTTAAGGCTGTGAGGCAGGAACAGACCTGGCGTATCTCAACCCCAATGACAAGGGTTGAAGAACAGGCCACTGAGCACTTTGCAGGGGCACAGGAAGCCCTGAAATGTTACATGGAGCTCTTGCTGTCCAGGCCAAGCCTTTAGCCTCATCCCAACCTTGGACTCCATCCAGCAGCACATTATTACTATTGCACATTTATCACTAGAGTTTATGTGGCCCTTGCTAAGCCACTATCTTATATACTCTTTCCACAACCCTGTACAGTAGAGGTTTGCATCCTCATTTTACAACAATGACAATAATAACTGCCACTTACATGGTGCTTACTATCATCCAAGAATTTATGTATTTATTCTAAGAGCTTTGCTTACATCAAGTCATTTAATCCTCATGTCCATGCTGTGAGCTAGCATATGTTATCAACTCCATTATACAGGTGATGAAATTGAGGCACAAAGAGGTTAAATGACTTATCCCAGGTCATGCAGTTGGTAAAGGCAGAGTTGGAATTCAAACGGAGGCATTCAGCCTCCAGGATACATGCCCTTAACTCCTATGTTATAGGAAAACCAAAGCTCAGAGACTGAATTAACTTGCCCAAGGTCACACAGAAAATCTGTGTTGAAGTTCATATTTACACTAACACACCTGACTCAGTCCAGCAATTCCTCCAATGTGCCCTGCACTTCCCCTAGCTTTCCACCCTAACACTCCAAGCTGCCACAGACTCTGAAGGTCAACTATTACCTTTGGGCTTAAACTTCATTTTCAAATATTTTTCACCTCATCTGCTCCCCAACCTGCATGTTTCCAAGCAGAAACTTGGAGGTTTCCCAACAGGTCATGCCCTGAATGGCAGAGACCAGGAAAGGGAGCTGAGTTGCCACCAAGTGGGTGGCATTTGCTGGAGGCATTTTTCCGTTCATAAGTGTCTTCTTCCCCCGAAGATGAAAGGAGAGATCCAAGGGAGGAGTGCTGTGGGCTGGGCTGGAACAATCCTTCCCAAGCCTCCCCAGAAGGGGCACACGTTTGTGGAGTGTTCACATGTGTGTGTGCCTGTGTTCACACGTGTGTCTGTATGAACAAGGGCTTTGGGGGACAAGGTGTGTAGATGCTGAATTGTGCATCTATGGGTGTGTGCCAATTTATCAATGTCTCTGTGTGTGAGTAACTGTAGCTGAGTGAGAGTCCATGTGGGTGTGTGTCTGCCTGGGTGTGAGTATGATGAGGGGTGTGCATGTGTCTGTGTGTGGGGATGAGTGCAGGGGGCTCTGGAGCACAGGGCTAACCTCTGGGCCCTTCTGCTGACCTGACTGGCCTCAGCCTACCCTACCCACCTTGGGCACACATGTTGGTCTACAGCCCACATCAGAGGTACCCTGGCCCTCTGCTTCAACTTCAGCCTCCTTGTCACTCTCTATCTGGCTCACTGCCTCTCCCTCCAGGCCTCTGGGCCTTGCCCAGGGGAAGCAGAGAGCATTGGAAGGGAGGGACACACTAGCCCAGGATCCTGGGACCCCACATGAGAGTGTTCCTGGAGGCCTGGATTTGGGCATAGGCTGTCACCATCAGAATGGGAAGAGGTATTAATGTTGAAGCAATTGGACACACATCTATTCTCCCCCGTGGCACAGATGGGGACTGTGTCCATCAGGGTAGAGTCAGGAAAACAGAAATCACATTAAGTCTTTCAATACAGAGAATTTTATCCAGTGATTTTAATCCAGGCAGTGTAGACTCTGGACCCAGACAGCTTGGGCTCATGGCCTAGCTCTGCTATTTATTTGCTGTGTGGCTTGGGTAACTCAATTAACTTGTCTGTGCCTCTGTGTCTTTATCTGGGAATAAGAGATGATAACAGTATGTAGCTCACAGGCTTGGAGTCAGGGTTAAATTAAACCAATGTAGGCAAAGGTGTTTAGGGCAGCGCCTGGCCACATAACAAGTGTTTGGTAAGTGTGGGTTATTCTTAGCAGTAGGACAGTGGCTGTGGAGTAAAGATGGAATTTCTGGGTTTCTAGGATTTATCCCACCTTAGGCAGGCACTTTCCTCTCTCTAAATCTCCACCTGCCTCAGCATCAGGAAATCCTTGCAGGGAGTGAGCACTGCCCACACAGATAGGATGGTGGCAGAAACACGCAGTGAACAGTATCTTGCCACCAGCCTCTGAGCCAGGGCCCCTCACCGTCTTTTGCCCAGAGCACTGTTATTCCGCTTCCATATGTGCCTGCACATCTGGATGCACCCCAGAGACTCAGCTCATTTCAGTGTGGTCTCAAGCCTTTAATCCCAGCTCCTTGGAACATCCCTGCATACCTGCACAGCTGATAATTCACAAAGGACTCACTAGCCATTAGCTCATTTGGCAGGCATGAAAATCCTGGGAGACTGAGAGGTTTTAAACCATTTTCTCCCTCCCTACAGACAGAAGCTGGGTCTCAGAGAGGTTAAGCAACTTGCCCAGGGACACACAGCTAGTACAAGTCAAAGCCATGACATGAACTCACATCTGCCTGACTGTAGGCCCACATTCATAATCACACCAGCCATAGCCCCTGTGGGTCTATAGATATGTCTGCCTCCCTGAGAGGAATCCAAGTCCTCTGAGGCCTCTGCATCCCTTTGCCCAGCAGTGCCTAGCAGTGCTTGGCTCAGAGCTGAGTGCCCAGTGGAGTGCTCAGTGAACATCTGCAGAATTTGAGTGATGGTGAATTGGCAGCCCATATCTCAGCCTAGAGATATGTTTTGTTTAGCTTGCAGAATGTTTCCAGGAAGTTTAAGATTAGTCACCAGGATTGCAAAAAAGGGCAATTTTATATAAAAATCCGGATTTCCTGCTCTCAAAAATTCAGGAGCCCTGAGAACCTTAGGCTTGTGTTCCAATTTGGTGACAATCAAGTCCATTTGAGTAGCCAATGCTCCAGAAGATGGGGCACATGCTCACCACTTCACCACACCCCCCACCACTCCCTGTCGTCACCCCGGCTGCCATTCCTCAACCTGCTTGTATCTTTGTTTCCTGTCACTAGTTGTTTCCTGCCATTCCCCGCTTGGCCTGAAGGGGCAGTTGGGCTGCTGCCTTCTGGGGCAGAGTGTGAGCCCAAGGGAAGCCCTGGGGGCCAAGGCAGCTGTCTACCCACACAAGCTTTCCAATATTAGTTATTACTAGTATTCATTTACCCCTCTGCCCATCCTTCTGAGCCTTTTTCCCTCCACCCCATCCAGAGGAGGACATATGCCTGGGGCACAGTTTTGTTGCTCTTAAATAGAGCTTTGGGATGGTAGTGGAAAGGACAGTTCTCTGACCAGAGTGAAAGCAGGGTAAGCTCCCAGGAAGAGGCTGCCTCTGAGTCTGGAAGAATTGGAGCTGAAGGAAGGATAGAATTAGCAGCTAGAGCAACAAAGCAGGGAGGCAGCCATGTCTGGGTTGTGTACTGGGACCCTTGAATGGGCTAGAATGACTAGATCTAGGGTTGATGAAGGACAGCTGAGAAAAGTGGGGAAGGGAATAAACATTTGCTGACCCCTCATTTCCAGAGACTCCTAATCCCTGTCTGGCCCCCTGTGAGGGTATCATGTATAGGAGCTTGTTTAGTTCTCACAGCAATCCTGTGAATCCAAGGACCACTGAGTCAGTTGTTACAAATGAGTAAACTGGAGCTCAGAGGTTGGGGGACTTGCCCAAAGCCACATAGCTAGGAAGTAGAAGAGCTGGAATTCCCTACAGGCCTGCCTCCATGTTGGGAGAAAGAGGGCTGAGGAGTTACAGAAGGCTACGAGAAGAAGAGTGGCTGGGTCTGCCATGACTTCTGGATCACAGGCAGATGGCCCAGGGGACACGGAAGGGGAATCCTGGCCTCTGCCAAATCTGTTGTCTCCACCTCCTAAATAGCAATCCATCCTACTGCTTCGCCTCTAATCCAGGCCTGCTTCACCTTTTCTGGACTATGCAGGAGTCTCCTAACTAATCTCCCTGCTTGCGTTCTTCCTCACTTCCAATCCACCCTGCAGCCTCAGCCAGAGTGAACTTCTGAAAAGTTAGAGTTAACTGTGTCATCCACCGTCCTCTCAAGCTCACCCCCACTAGGTAGATAGGAACTCTCCAAACAGCTCCCTTTGCCTGGAGGATTTGCTCTCCTGCCAATTCCTGCTGCCCGAACTACCCTTTCAGTACCTTCACCCCTTATGTCCCTAAGAACCCAGTCCAGGTGCTACTTCCTCCAGGAAGCTTTCTCTGACTTTTCTTCTTCTCCTGTGTGCCCCTCCTTGGGCCTCCCAGAGCCTCCTGGGCTCTCTTTCACTATGACCCTTTCCCCATGTAACCCAAAATAAAGCACCTTCCTTAGCTGTCTATCCTATGACACTGGAAGTTTCTCCAGGTCAGGGCTGAGGGGTGGTAGATCACAGTGGCTATGAGCATGAACTCTGGACTCAGACTGCCTGGCTTTGAATTCTGGTACTGCCAAGGGAAGTCCCTTTGCCACTCTAGGCCTCAGTTTTCTTCTGCTAAATGTGGATTATGAAAGCATCAATCTTCCAGAGGGCCTTTGTGAGAAAAAAGGAGAGTCCACATAAAACACTCGGAACAGCACCCGGCTTATAGTAAGTGCTTAATAAAGGCAGCTATTGTGACTCACTTCTGTATCCCCAGGGCCCAACACAGAGTAGGTATTTGGTGGCAGAATTGGGGACCTGGAGCACCCTGGGTCAGGGGAAACTGGACTTCTTGGAGGAGGTCCTAGTTGGAAGATGAGCCCCTTGCTAACTGGTTAGGAAGAGGGTGAGGGCAGACATGGCCCCCAGGGAGCTATTACTGGAAGCACAGCAACTTCAGAGCTAATGGCTGTTGCATGTGGCGGCTCCTATCTGATCCAGTCACCAGCCTCCCCCATCAATGTGGTTCTAATAGTCAGCTGACACCTCATTAGCCTAAGTCCAGTACCAATTCTGCTGCCACGCAGTGAGTGAGCAAGCCGCTGGGGGGCCAGAGTCTTGTTAGGGCCTGGCCTTCACCAGGGCCAGAGGGCCCACAACATGATACCAGCTCAGGGCCCAGTCAATGTGTTTCCAATCAGCAATTAGTCTTTAATTAATGAGGCTGCAAAATGATTGCTTTCCCGTCTGAATGGTGGTATGGGCAGGGAGCCGGCAGGAATGGCCATCTGGGGAGTGTTAAGCTGGAGTTACAAGAGAAGACATAAAGGAACCAAACACCCCAATTTGGGCCCGAATCATGGCCCTGGGCAAGTTGCATGGCGCCCAGCCCAGTGGCAAATGAAAGCCAGACCTAGGTTCCTGGTGGCACCTGTTCTTGCCCAGGCTCCTGTGTCCCCAGTGGATTTGGGGATGGCTAAGAATATATCCTCTCAGGGTCTCAGTTTCCCCAGGTACAACTTGAGGGCTTTACTGGAGGGTCTCTAAGGACCCTCACAGCTCCAGTGCTGAAAGGCTTGTCCAAGTTACACAAGACTCAGGAGGAAAGCTGGCCTCATGGGAGGATGCTCCTCAACACCCCAACTGAGCCTCATCTGTAAAATGGTGATAATCATTTCTACCTCCTAGACTTGTTGAGGTGGAACAGAATTCCATAAATGATGAAGTGCTGTGCTTGGCAGCTACAGATTGGGGCTGGGAAGTCATGCCATCAGCCCCTGGGAGTTCCAGTGTCTCAGTGCCTCTGAACCTGGTTCTCACCCTCTACTCTCACCCACCAGAGGAGGGAGAGCTAATGAAGATGGAAGCCACCACATGTATTGAGCAGCTGCTGAGCGTGTATGTGTGCATTATCTCATTGAGCCTTCATTATAGCTATCTGAAGTAGGTATTGTTCTGATCATCCCCAGCTTACAGAAGAGGAACCTGGGCTACTGGGCAGTTAACTGAGTGGGAATCAAACCCAAGGAGGCCCAACTCTGGACCTCGTGCTCTTAATCATTATTTAAGGGGCAACTTCTCTTGGTTTGAGGAGGTTTCATCTTTGATAACAGTTTAGCATTCTCCCTTGACATCTACAACCACAGGTGAAGGACGTCAGCCCTGGCTGAGCCATTAGCAATAAACATATTCAGCCTTCTCATGGTGTGGATGGGAAGACTGAGATTGAGAGGTCCGGGAACATGCCCAAGAACGTAAGGTATGTTGCTGGTGGTTCTGGGCTTGGGACCCAGGTTATCGACTCCCAGGTCCATTGCATTGGAGCAAAATCCCATCCCCTTGGACTCCTCCCTCTCGCTCATCCCTGACATCCTATTGATTTCACCTCCTAAATGTGCCACTGATCCACCAGTCCCTCTCCAACCTATCTTTGTCAAGTAGGGTCAAGTCCTCCCCTGCTGCCTCCTGTACTGCTGGCTCACCCTCCTCAGTGGCTTCAGGATGAATCTTCCAAATGTACACTTTTGACCCTATTGCACACTTGCTTAGAAGCCCTCAATGATTCCCTATTGCTCACTGAATTAAGCACAAACTCCTTGGTCTGCCATCCAGGGCCTTCTACGTAAAGTTCAAATCTACTTTTCCAGCTTTAACTCCATTCTTTTCTGCTTATAAATCTTATGTTTTAGATTTATAAGCCAAACTGGACTCATTGAAGATTGATTTCCTGCTCCACAGAGTTGTTGTGAGGATTACATTAGTTGCTGTATATAAGGCCCTTGGAACAGTGCCTGGCACAAAGCAAGTGCCATATCAGTGTTTGTTAAACAAATACAAAAAGAAATATGTGGACCTGCCTTATCTATGCTCACCTCCAGACTTCTTTCTGCTAATGGGGTTTTCTCTACCTGAATTTCATTTCCACCACTCTCTCTGCATGTCCAAATTCTACCCAGCCTTCAAGGTCTTTGACTGCCCTATGTCACCTCCTCCAGGAAGGCTTTGTTGATGTATACTGCCTTGGTCTCCCACTAGCACTCTCTTTGTCCTTTCTTGTGGCTGCCTTTTATTTCCAGAGTGTGTGCATTTGTTCTTGAGTAGCCTTTAAACTCCTTGAGGGTAGGCAGTGAGGAATAAGGTGAAGAACACAGGTATGGGCATCAGACTGACTAGAGGTTCAATCCCGGCCCTGCCACTTTCCAGCTGTGTGACTTTGGACAGGTGACCAAGCCTAATTCTCAGTTTCCTTAGCAGTAAAATCATCCTTACTTGTCAGGGGATTGTAGAAGAGTTTGCCCTGAGAGGACATAGACTTTCTGGCACACAATGGGAGCTCTCACCTCCTACCTGTTTGTTCTAACGAACTAGAAAGCAGTCCTGGTGGTTATGAGTTGAGGCCTGGCCTACTTCTGACCTGAGAGATATTTCACAGGTGACTTGACTTGATCCTGTATCCTGAGACCCAAGTGACGGTATCCTTTCCCAGTCCTTCCCTGGCCCAGCCTTCAGCACACGCATAAGTGACCTAAGCTAATCAGAACAAGAGTCAAATGCTCTTGTGTTTCTTAAAATGAAATTTGCCATTTACTGAGAAAGGATGGCTATCCTAAGTCGGTGCCTTCTGGCAGTTTCCTTCCAGTCATCTTTAAGGAATCAGAAAGCAGAAACTCTGGGAATCCCCCATGGGTGCCAGCCAACTTGTCAACTCCCCATGGCTTTGCCTAGGCTGCTTCCTTGGTCAGACTGTGCACCAGCTCTCCTCCCATTCCCTGCCTCACATAAAAGAGGTTTGAGAATTATCACCATGACTGGATCACCTTCTGAGGATTCCCACAAGGGCAGACTTGGAGCAGTATAGGTTGTATAAGAAGGCAAGAGGCATGGCTGTGTTTCTCACGCTACCAATAACTATTAGTGAATCTCCCTATGCTAGTGTATTCTCTGCTTTGAACTTCATGTTTCTCATTTCTAAAATGACACAGTCTAAGCTCCCATTATTTCTCACCTGGATGACTGCACTAGCCCCTAACTGAACTGCCTGCTTCCACCTTTAGTACTTTTTTGTATTGTTACAACAGAGTAGCATAGACTGGGTAATTTCTAAAGAAAAGAAATTTATTTCTCATAATTCTGGAGACTGAGAAATCTAAGAGCATGGCATCAGCATCTGTCAAGGGCCTTTGTGTTGCATCATCCCATGGTGAAAGGCAGAAAGGCAAGAGAGCATGTGGGAGAGAAAGAGAGAAAGGGAACCGAACTTATCCTTTTATCAAGAACCCACTCCTGCAATAACGAACTCACTCCCACGATAATGGCATTAATCTATTCATGACGGCAGAGCCCTCATCATTTAATCACCTCTTAAAGGTTCACCTCTCAACACTGTTACAATGACAATTAAATTTCAACATGAGTGGCCAGGCGCAGTGGCTCATGCCTGTAGTCCCAGCTACTTGGGAGGCTAAGGTGGGAAGAACGCGTGAGCCCAGGAGGTCAAGGCTGCAGTGAGCCATGATCACGCCACTGCACTCCAGCCTGGGTGACAGAGTGAGACTCTGGGGGAAAAAAAAACCCAAAAACAAACAAAAAAAAATGCGTTTTGGAGGGGACATTCAAACCCTGGTCCCCCAAAACTCATGCCCTTCTCACATTCAAAATACATTCGTTTTATCCCAATAGCCCCAAAAGTCTTAACCAATTCCAGGACCAACTTAAAAGTCCAAAGTTCAGAGTCTCAGCTAAATCAGACATAGATAAGACTCAAGATACAATTCGTCCTGAGGCAAATTACTCTCCAGCTGTGAGCCTGTGAAAGTAACAAGTTACATGCTTCTAAAATATAATGGTGGCACAGGCATAGGATAGACATTCCCATTCCAAAAGGGAGAAATGGGCAAGAATAAAGGAATAACAGGCCCCAAGTAAGTCCAAAACCCAGCAGGAAAAACAACATTAAGTCTTAAAGCTGGAGAATAATCTCCTTTGCCTCTTAAGTCCCATATCTTAGACACACTGAGGCAGGGCTTCCAAGGCCTTAGACAGCTCTGCCCTCATGTCTATGCTGGTTTCAGTCCACCCAGAAGCTCTCACATGTTGGAGTCTCGTGCCTGCAGCTCTGCCAGGCTGGCATTGCACTTTGATAACTCTACAGTTCTGAGATAGTGGCAGTCCCACTCCCATGGCTCTGCTAGACCTAGTGGGGATTCTCTGCAGTGGCCTCACTCCCATGGTTCCACTAGGATTACCGTAGTGGAGGCCCTCTGTGGTGGCTCTGCCTCATGACAAGTCTCTGCTTGGGTCACAAGACTGTGACATCCTTTGAAATCTAGGTAGAGGAAGCTATGCTCTCACAGCTCTTGCATTCTGCATACCTGCAGAGTTAGCACCATGTGAATGTCACCAAGGTTTGCAGTTTGTAACTTTCAGAGCAGTGGGTTGAACCACACCTGGGCCCATTTGAATTATGGCTGGGCTGGCTAAGGAGTGTTGCATTGGAATTTGGGGAGCAGAGACTCAAGGCATTTCTGGGCAGTGAGCTGTGGAGGGTGGCCTGGGCCCATCCCCTAAAATAATTCTGCTCTCCTAAAGTTCTGAGCCTGTGATGAGAGAGGCAGGAATCTCCCTTGAGGATCTCTGAAGTGCCTAGGGAATAGTTCTATTATTTTGATGATCCCTTCTATCCTTATTCATCTTCTTAGTAAATGGTCACTTGGCCACACCCTTTGTTTGCTCTCCTGAACACACTTTTTAATTCTTTACATGGCCAGGCTCAAAATATTCAAAGTCTTTCTGTTCTTCCTTTCTTTTAATGATACCTTCTGTCTTTAAGCCACTTCTTTTCTCTCACATCTTAATACATGCACTTAAAGATAGCCATGCAGCTCCTTCAATATTTTGCTTAGAAATTTCTTCCACAAGATACCCTCATTCATCCTTCTTAAGTTCTGTACTTTACATAAAACCAAGGGCATAGACACAATTCAGCCATGACCTTTGCCACTTTATAACAAGGATGGTCTTTTTTTTTTTTTTTTTT
>NW_012115333.1:2944866-2952537 GCF_000951035.1 Colobus angolensis palliatus | reverse complement strand
TTTGTATTTTTAGTAGAGACAGGGTTTTGCCATGTTGGCCAGGCTGGTCTCGAACTCCTGACCTCAGGTGATCCACCCACCTCGGCCTCCCAAAGTACTGGGATTACAGGCATGAGCCACTGCGCCTGGCCAGCTCCACATCTTAATACTAATTTTCTGGCTTAGTTCCTTTTTGCTGATATAACACAACACCACAGACTAGATGATTTATGAAGAAAAGAAAATCATTTCTCACAGTTCTGGAGGCTTGAAAGTCCAAAAGAGTGGTACCAGCATCTAGTGAGGGTCTTTGTGTCGCATCATCCCATGGTGGAAAATGGAAGGATAGTAAAGCATATATGAGAGCAAGAAAGAAATGGAGCCAAGCTTATCCTTTCATCAGGAGCCCACTCCTGCAGTAATGAACCTACTCCTATGATAATGGTGTTAACCTATTCATGAGGGCAGAGCCCTGATCTAATCACCTCTTCATGGTCCCACCTCTCAATACTATTACAATGGCAATTAAAATTCGACACAAGTTTTGGAGGGGACATTCAAGCCATAACATACCCTTTCCCTCTTTCCCTCTATAGTCCACTCTCAACACAGAAGCCAGTGAGATCCTGTTAAACCATACACCACATCATTTCATGCCTCTGCTCAAAATCATCTCTTGGCTTCTCATCAACCATAGTGAATGCCAAAGGCCTCACAATGATCTAGAAGACACTACAACATGAGTTTCCAAAATTGGCTGCACATTGGAGCCATCTAGGGAGTTTTAAAAAATACTGGTGTCTGGGGCTCAAGCCCAGAGGTTCTGGTTTAATTGGTCTGGGATGCAGCCTGGGTGTGGAGAGTTTAAAAAGCTCCCCAGGTGAGTCTAGGTATAGCCAAGGCTGAGAACCACTGTCCACATGATCTGTCTCTATCATCACTCCTACCTCTCTGACTTCATCTCCCACTATCTCACTCCCCTTCACATTCCCTCTGCTCTAGCCACTTTTCTTGCTATTCTTCAAACAGTCCAGGCTAATGAGGTGTCAGCACACTCCTACTTGAGTGCATTTGCACTTACTGTTCTTACTGTATTGGATGCTTTTTCTCTAGCCACCTGTGTTTATACCTCCCTCATTTCATTCAGATTCCTGCTTACATGTCACCTTCTCAGAGAAGCCTTCCCTCATCACCCCAGATAAAATAGTACCTCCCATCACTTCCATTACTTTCTGACCATCAATTATTCTGCTTCTTTTTCCTTATAGCACTCATAATTACCAGGCATATTGTTTATTTATTCCTTAATTTGATTATTTGTCTGTCTCCTTTCACTAAGATGTCAACTCCAGGAGTGAAGGGACTTTATTTGTTGCTGTATCTCCAGCATTTACAGCAGTGCTTAGCACATAGTAGATGTTTAATAAAGGTTTACTGGATAAATAAATAAAAGTAGTAAAAGAAAAAAAAAAAAGAAGAAGCTTAAGAATCAGGCCCATATAGATTGGAATTCCCAGCTTGACTCTTTCTAGCTCTATAACCTTGGGCCCTTTATTAAACCTTTCTGATCCTCAGTTTCCTCAACCGTTAAATGGGCCTAGAGATGCCCATTTCATAGGGTTATTGTTTAGACTGATTTTTCAGGACCAGTTGATAGATTGTTCTAGTGGTGGCAGGGCAGTCCACCTACACCCTAGTTCTTCCTTAACGATTTTTAAAGCATTTCACTTTGAAATAATTATGAATTAATAAGAAATTGCAAAAATAGGACAGAGAGATGTAAGCAAAAATGGCAGAGTAAGCACCTATGAAAGTTCCCTCCCTCCATTAAAATAACCAAAATGCTAATAAAAATGATCAGGATCAACTTTTTCAAGACTCTGAAAATTAACCAAAGGTTTTTAGCAATCCAGGGGTTGTTTATTCAAGAAAAGAGGCTGAATCTTGATAAGAATTGTGAGCTTTATGGCATTTTAACTTGACTTATCCCCATCCACCCTCCCCAGATCCACAGTAGCCTTGAAAATAAACAGCCTTAAATCACAGTGTACACCAGCAGACTGGCACCCATTGGAGAAGGAAGAACAGGATTAGAGCCCTTGTCATTCCCAGAGAATTGTCATTACATGCTTGTCTTATGGTTCTCATGATGACACCACCTGCAAGGCTTGTCTTGGTCTTCATTGCTTTTGCTAAAACTAATCAGTGGCAATTGTTTAACATCATGGCTGCCTAAGGTGGTGGGTGCTATTAGAGCAAACAATAGACCAATCAAAAAGCTTAAAAGGAAAAGCTGGTGAATGAGGTATCCACAGAGGGCCTGGAAAAACCCTGATGTATTTCTGGAAATCTAGAGGGCCACACAGTGCTGTGCATATGCTCCTGAAAACTGATAAGGCTCTGAGTTCTCCTCTCTGGTTGACTTTGAGGCTCTGCACAAGCAGGAATGCTAAGGTAGAGTTGTAAGTTTTCTGGCTAAGGTTTGAATGTGTGCTCTCAACATGCACACAGAGCCCTTTGGCAAAGACTGGGAGACTTGTGAGTTACAGACATTTAAGAAAATCTCTGTCCAATCATTAGCTGACACTAAGCTATACAAGCAGAAATTTAAATGGCCATACAGAACAAAGAATACAGATTTTATAGAATTGATTCAGAAAACTCACTAAACAAGGAAATAGTGGCAATAACAACAACCCCTGGTGAAAGAGGAGAGTCTGGTTTTCATAGCTGCAATGTCATGTTATTTAAAATATTCAGTTTTCAACAAAAGTTATAAAAACAAAAAGAAACAAAAAAGTATGGTCTATAAAGTCCAGGTATTGGACTTTACTAGACAAATACTTTCATCTTATACATTTATAATATGTTCAAAGAACTGAGGGAAACCAAATCTAAATAATTAGAGGAATATGTAAAACCATGTCTCACCAAATAAGGGGTATAAAATATAAAAGAAAGAAGTAGAAATTCTGGCATGGAAAAGTACAGTAAGTGAAATGAAAGATTCACTGGAAGAAATCGACGACAGATTTGTGCAGGTAGAATAAGCAAACTTGAAGATAACCTTAATTAAGATTATCTAGTTTGAAAAACAGAATGATAAACGAATGAAGAAAAATGAACAGAGCCTCAAAGACCTGTGTAAAACTAGTAAACATACCAACTGCTCATGATGGGAGTCCCAGAAAGATAGGTGACAGAGAAAGGGGTAGAAAGAATATTTGGAGAAATAATGGCTGAAAACTTCCCAAATTTGGTGAGAAACAATAATCTACACATCTAAGAAACTCAGTAAACTCTAAGTAGAAAAATTCAAAGAGGTCCAAGCCTACACACATTGTAAGCAAACAGTCAAAAGCCAAAGCCAAAGACAGGATTTTGAAAGCAGCAAGAGAAAAGTGGCTCATTGTGTAAAACGAATTCTTGATAAGATTAAAAGTTGATATCTCATTAAAAGCACTGGAGATCAGAAAAGACTGGGATGATACATTCACAGTGTTAAAAGAAAATGGCTTTCAAACAAAAAATTCTATGTGCAGAACTGTCCCTCAAAAAATGAAGGACAAAGTAAAATGTTCCAAGACAGACAAAAACTGAGAAAATCCATCATTACCAGACTTGTCGTATAAAAAATATTAAAGAAAGTAATTCGGGTGTAAATGAAAGGACAATAGACAATAACTTGAACCCACATGGATAAAGAGCAGTGTTTTTGTTTGCAATGTTTTTCCCCCATCTGATTTTAATAAAAATTAAAAATCTGTGTGATGGGCATGCAATGTATAAAGATATAATCTATACGATAATAAAGTATAAGGGAGGGAATAAGGCTGTGTAGGAGAGAAGTTTTTGTATACTGTTGAAATTAAGTTTGTATTAATCTGAACTAGGTTATTATAAGCAAAGATGTTAATTATAATCCCCAAGGCAATGAATAAGAAAATAACTTTAAAAAGTAGCAAAAAAATGATGAGATTAAAATTTTCTGGTACAGCCCCTAAAATAAGTATACCAGAAAATGTCTATTTAACCCAAAACAGGGAGTAATGGAGGAATAGAGAAAAAACACATAAAACATATGGAAAACAAATGACAAAATAGCAAATATTAATCCTACCATATCAGTAATTATATTAAAATTATATTACATCTCCTATTTAAAAGGAGAGATTGGCAAAATGGATTAAAACATGATTAGTTTATGTGCTATACACAAGAAATACACTTTCGATTCAGACAGATACAGATAGGTTGAAAGTAAAAGGATGGAGAAAAATACCATGCATATGGTAACTAAAAGAGAGCTAGAATGGCTATACAAATATAAGACAAAATATACTCAAAAACTTGTTCTATAGATAAATAGGAATATTTTATTTTATTTATTTTTAATTTTTGAGACAGGGTTTTACTCCTGTTGCTCAGGCTGGAGTGTAGTCGCACAATCTTGGCTCACTATAACCTCAGCCTCCTGGGTTCAAGCAATTCTCCTGCCTCAGCCTCCCAAGTAGCTATGACTTCGGGTGCACGCCACCACACCTAGCTAATTTTTGTACTTTTCTGTAGAGATGGGGTTTTGCCATGTTGCCAAGGCTGATCTTGAACTCCTGGGCTCAAGTGATCTGCCTGCCTTGGCCTCCCAAAGTGCTGGGATTACAGACATGAGCCACCATGCCCAACCTCGGAATATTTTATGATAAAATTATTGATCCATCAAGAAGATATAGCAATTATAAACATATGCATCTAAATATATGAATCAAAAACTGTCAGAATTGAAGGAGAAAAACAGATAATAATAGTTGAAGATTTCAATACCTTACTTTTCATAATGGATAGAAAAAGACAGAAAGTCAGCATCTAAATAGAAGACTTAAATGACATAAATCAGCTAGACCTAGCAAACAATTTTAGCAAGGTTGTAGCAAAGAAGATCAATACAAAAATTTTTATCTCTACACACTTGCAGTGACAATCCAAAAACAGAATTAAGAAAACAGTTCTCCAGGAGGCAGAGCTTGCAGTGAGCCGAGATAGCTCCACTGTACTCCAGTCTGGGTGAAAGAGCGAGACTCTGTCTAAAAAAAAAAAAAAAAAAAAAAAATAATATTTAGAATAGTATCAAAAAAGAATAAAATACTTAGGAATCTACAAAATATCGCAAGACTGAATACTATAAAACACCAAATGAAAAATTAAGCAATATCTAAATAAATGGAAAGACATCCCATGTTCCTGAATAAGAAGACAATACTGTTAAGATGGCAATGATCACCAAATTGATATACAGATTCAACATAATCCCTATAAAAATCCTAGCTACCAATTTTTATTTTTTGCAGATATTGACAAGTTGGTCCTAAAATTCAAACGGAAACACAAAGAAACAAGAATAGCCAGAACAATCTGGGAGGGAAAAAATGTTGATTATTTGAAATTTTCCAATGTCAAAACTTGCTACAAAGCTACAGTAAATCAAGATTTGTGCTACTGGCATAAAGATAGACATACAGATGAATCAAATAGAATTCAGAGTCTAGAAATAGACCCATACATATATGTTCAATTGATTTTCAACAAAGATGACAAGACCATTCAATGGCGAATGAATAATCTTTTCAACAAATGGTTCTGGCACAAATGGATAGCCACATGCAAAAGAATTTGGATCTCTACCTCACACCATGTACAAAAATTAAGTCAAAATGGATCAAAGACTAAATTTGAGAGCTAAAACTATAAAACTCTTAGCAGAAAACATAGATGTAAAACTTCTTGACCTTGGATTAGATGATAGTTTCTTAGACAAGACACCTAAAGGACAAGCAACAAAAGGAAAAAGCAGGTAATTGTATTTTTTCCAAATAAAGAGTTCTGTGCTTCAAATAATACTATTAGGAAAGTGAAAAGACAATTCACATTGCATATCATATACTTTATAAAGGCTTACCATCCAGAATATATAAAAACTTTTAAAAGTCAACAATAGAAAGACCACAGGTTTTAAATGGGCAAAGGATTTGAACACACACACATACTGTACACACACACACACACACACATGCACACACTTCTCGAAAGAAGATGTAGACATAGCTGATAAGCATATGAAAAGATGCTCAACATCATTTGTCATTACTGAAATACAACTCAAAACAACAAGATACCAATTCACACCCACTAAGATGGTTATAATAAAAACGTCAGATAATAATAAATGTTGGCAGGGATACAGATAAATTCAAACCATCATACTTTGCTGGTGGATATGTAAAATGGTGCAGAGTTTTTGGGAAATGGCCTGGTAATTCCTCAAAATGTGCTAAATAGGAAAATTCATAGAGACAGAAAGTAAATTAGCAATTGCCAGGGGCTGAGGGTTTGGAGAAAAAGAGGAATGACTACTAACAGGTACTGAATTGCCTTTTGAGGTGATGAGAATGTTCCAGAATTAAATAGTGATGATATTTGTGTACAACATTATAAACATACTAAAAAAATACTGAATTGTGCAATTTAAAGAGATAATTTCATAGTATAGACATCATTTCTCAATAGAAATTACATAAGAAAAAAGAGTACAGGGAGGTTCCATTTATCCTTTAGTCAGTGTTCCCCAGTGGTTATATCTTACTTAATTATAGTACAGTATCAAATCCAGGAATTTGACATCGATATAATGTGTACACACAGTTCTATGTCATATTATCACAAGTAGGTTTGTGTAACCACCACCACAATCAAGACACAAAACACCACAAATATCTCCCCCATGCTACCTCCTTATAGTCATTTTCATCCCCCTTCACTCCACCATCCCTAACCCCTGGCAATCACTAATCTACTCCCCAATGCTACAGTTTTGTTATTTTGGGAATGTTAGATAAATGGAATCATAGAGCATGTGAACTTTGAGATTGGCTTTTATTACTGAGCATAATTCTCTAGAGATTCATCCATGCATGTATCAAGATTTTGTTATTTTTTTTCATTGATGGGCAGTATTCCATGGTATGGATGTACCAGTTTGTTTAATCACTCATCTGCTTAGGGTCATTTTGGTTACTTTCTGTTTTGGGCTATTACAAATAATGCTGCTATGAACAATTATATACAGGTTTTTGTCTGAACAACTTTTCATTTCTCTAGGATAAATGCCCAGCAGTGTAATTGATGGGTTCTGTGGTAGGTGTATGTTTAGTTTTATAAGAAACCACCATACCATTTTCTTGAGTGGCTATAACATTATATATTCCCATACCATCAATATATGAGATTTAGTTTATCTTCACTCTCACCAGCATTTTGTATTGTTACTAATTTTAATTTTAGCCATTCTAATAGGTGTGGAGCGATATCTCATTGTGTTCTTCATTTGTAGTTCCTTAACGGCTACTAACGTTGAACATCTTTTCATGTGCTTATTTGCCATCTGTATCTCTTCAGTGCAATGTTTCTTCATGTCTTTTGCCTATTTTCTAAGTGGATTTTTTTTTAGTTTCACTATTGAGTTTTGAGACTTCTTCATATATTCTCGATATGAGTCCTTTGTCATATATACGGCTTGCAAATATTTTCTCTCCCAATGGAACTTGTTCTTTAATCCTCTTTACAGGGATTTTGTTGAGCAAAATATTTTAATTTTGATGAAGTTCAATTTATCCATGTTTTCTTTTTTTTTAATTAATT
>NW_012115333.1:2939624-2943079 GCF_000951035.1 Colobus angolensis palliatus | reverse complement strand
ATTTTGTATCCTGAGACTTTGCTGAAGTTGCTTATCAGCTTAAGGAGATTTTGGGCTGAGACAATGGGGTTTTCTAAATATATATCCATGTTTTCTATAATGGATTGTGCTTTTGATGTTGTTTCTAAGAACTCTTAAGCCCAAGTTATTGTAGATTTTTTTCCTATGTTTTCTGTTATTTATTTCATTTTATTTTTATTTATTTATTTAGAGACAGGGTCTCCCTCTGTCACCCAGGCTGGAGTGCAGTGACGCTAGTTTGACCCACTGCAACCTTGACCTCCTGGGCTCAAGCGATTTTCCCATCTCTGCCTCCCAAGTAGCTAAGACTACAGATGCACACCACCACACCCAGCTAATTTTTGTACATTTTTGTGGAGACAGGGTTTCACCTTGTTGCCCAGGCTGGTCTTAAACTTCTGGGCTCAAGTGATCCTCCTACCTTGGCCTCCCAAAGTGTGAGCCACAGCGCCTGGCCCTGTTTTCTTTTAAAAATTGTACAGTTTTACATTTTACGTTTAAGTCTATGGTTCATTTTGAGTTACTTTTTGTGTAAGGTGTGAGGTTTAGGTCAAGGTTTATCTTTTTTTGCCTATGAATGTTCAGTTACTTCAACACCATTTGTTGGAAAGGTAATCTTTCCTCCACTGAAATGCTTTTGCATCTTCATCAAAAATCAGTTGGGCATATTTGTGGGTCTATTTCTGAGTTCTCTATTCTGTTTCATTGATGTATGTGTCTGTTTCTCCACCAACACCACACGTTTTTGATTACTATACTTGTATAATAAATCTTGAGGTCAGGTGGAGTGATTCTTCTAAATTGTTACAGCTCTTGTAATTCCTTGGCCTTTCCATATGAATTTTAAGACAATATTTTTTATATTTACAAAAAAACCTTTCTGGTATTTTGATAGAAATTGCATTGAATCTAATTTCAATGTGGTAAGAATTGACATCTTTACTATGTTGAGTCTTAGAATCTATGAACACTGTGCCTCTCCATTTATCTAGATCTTTGATTTTTTTATCAGCATTTTGTAACTATCAGCATACAAATCTTGTACACATTTTGTTAGATTTATATCTAAGTATTTAATTTTTGAGTGATTTGTAGTGGTACTGTATTTTTAGTTTTTATGTCCATGTATTGATTAGTGCTTAGAAATACAATTGATTTTTGTAAGTTGATCTTGTATCTTAAGACCTCGCCAAAGTCACTCATTAGTTCTAGAAAGTTGTGTTTTGTTTGCTTTTAGATTTGTTGGCAATTTTCTGTGTCAACCATTGTATCAATTGTACAGGCTACAAGTTTCAGTACTACGTTGAATAAGAGGGATGAGAGTGTGTACATCCATGCTTTGTTTTCTATCATAGGGAGAAAGTAGTTTGTCTCTCATCAAGTATGATTTTAGCCATAGGTTTTTGGTAGATGCTCTTTATCAAGTTGAGAACATTCCTCTATTTTTAGTTATCTGAGAGTTTTTTAAAATCTCGAATGGATACCAAATTCTGTCAAATGCTTTTGATGATTCATTGATGTGACAATGTGATTTTTATTGTTTTGCCTGCTAATATGGAGAATCACATTGATTGATTTTCAAATACTGAACCAGCCTTGCATGGCTGGAATAAACTCCACTTTCTTAAGGTCCGTAACTCTTTTTCAATACTGCCAAATTCAATTTGTTAATATTTGGTCACAGATTTTGCTTCCACATTCATAAGGATTATTGATTTGTAGTTTTCTTTTTTTGTATGGTCTTTGGTTTTGACATTCGGGTAATACTGGCTTCATAAAATGAGTTAGGAAGTACTTTCTCCTCTTCTATTTTCAGGAAGAGATTGTACAGAATTGGTGTTAATTTTTCTTAAATGCTTGATAGAATTCTCCAGTGATATCATTTCAGCCTGGAGATTTCTTTTGGGGTAAGTTTCTAATCACAAATTCAATGTATTTAATAGTTATAAGGCTAATCAAGTGATCTCTTTCATATTGAGTCAGTAGTGGTAGTTTGTGCTTTTCTAGGAATTTGCCCATTTCATCTAAGTTGTCAGATGTATGAGTTTAAAGTCGTTCACAGTATTCCCTTTTCATACCTTTGATAGGTTCATGATTTGTAGTGATATCCTTCATTTCATTCCTGATATGGGGTAATTTGTGTTTTCTCTCTTTTTTATCATTAATCTTGTGAAAGTTTAATCAATTTTATCGACCTTTTCAGAGAACCAACTTTTAGTTCCATTGGTTTTCTCTATTGATTTGTCTATTTTCAATTTCATTATTTTCTTCTTACGTTTTAATAGATATTAATTTTTGAGAGCAATTTTAGGTTCATAGCATAATTCAGAGGAAAGTACAGAGATTTCCTATGTATCTTCTGTCCCGACACATGCATAGCCTACCCCATTATCAACATCTCCTACCAGAGTGGCCCATAGGTTTGGGCAAATCCATAATGACATGTATTCACCATTATACTAACATACAGAGCAATTTTGCTGCCCTAAATATTTTCTTTGCTTTGCCTATTCAACTCTCCCTCCCCACTACCTCCTGCCAACCACTGATCTTTTTACTGTATCCATAGTTTTTCCTTTTCCAGAATGCCATATAGTTGAAATCACATAGTATGTGCCCTTTCCAGAGTGACTTCTTTCACTTAGCCATATGCATTAAAGTTTTCTCCATGTCTCTTCCTGGCTTTATGGTTCATTTCTTTTTAGCATTGAATAATATTGCATTGTCTTGATGTACCACTGTTTATTTATTTATTCACCTTCTGAAGAATATATTGGTTGCTTCCAAGTTTTGGCCTTTATGAATAAAGCTGCTATAAAGATCCATGTGCAGGTTTTCCTGTAAACATAAATTTTCAACATCTCTGGGTAAATACCAAGGAGTGCAGTGGCTGAATTGTTCAGTTAGTGTACGTTTAGTTTTGTAAGAAACCACGACTAAACTGTCTTCCAAGTGGCCGCACTGTTTTGCATTCCCATCAACAATGAAGTAGAGTTCCTGTTGCTCTTCAACATCATCAGCATTAGTGTTGTCAGTGTTCTAGATTTTGGCCATTCTAATAGGTGTGTAGTGATATCTTATTGTGGTTTTAATTTGCATTTCCCTGTTGATATATGATGTAGAGCACCTTTTATCATGCTTATTTGCCACCTGTATGTCTTTTTTGATGAAGTATCTGTTCAGACATTTGGCCTATATTTTCAGTAGGGTTGTTTGCTTATTTTCGAGTTTAAGAGTTCTTTGTATATATTGCATAACAGTCCTTTATCAGAGATGCCTAATGCAAATATTTTTTCACAGTTGGTGGCTTGTCTTTTCATTCTCTTGACAGTGTCTTTCACAGAGCAGAAATTTTAAATTTTTTTTTGACTTTTAATGCTTTCTTCCAGTTTCACTTTCACAAAGAAAAATATTGTCTTCTTCTTTTTTTCTTT
>NW_012115333.1:2927597-2938709 GCF_000951035.1 Colobus angolensis palliatus | reverse complement strand
GGAAACCATCATTCTCAGCAAACTATCACAAGAACAGAAAACCAAACACCGCATGTTCTCACTCATAGGTGGGAACTGAACAATGAGATCACTTGAAATTTTAAATTTTAATGAAATCCAGCTTATCATTTCTTTCTTTCAAGGATCATGCTTTTGGTGTTGTATCTAAAGTTATCATCAAACTCAAGGTCATCTAGATTTTCTCCGATGTTATTTTCTAAGATATTTATAGTTTTTAATTTAACCTTTAGGTGTGTGATATATTTGGGTTTTTTATTTTTAATTTTTATGGATACATAATAGTTGTATAAATTTATGGAGTACATGTGATATTTTGATACAAATATGCAATGTGTAATGATCAAATCAGGATAATTAGGGTATCCATCACCTCAAACATTTATTATTTCTTTGTGTTGAGAATATTACAAATTCACTCATCTACTTAGTTTGAAATATACAATAAATTATTGTTGACTCTAGTTGCTCTATTCTGCCACCAAAAATTAGATCTTATTCCTTTTATCTAACCGTATTTTTGTACCCATTAACCAATCCCTCTTTATCTCTGCCTCCCCACTACCCTTCCTAGCCTCTGGTAACTGTCATTCTACCCTCTACTTCCATTAGATCAATTTTTTGTTTGTTTGTTTGTTTGTGAGACAGAGTCTTGCTCTGTCACCCAGGCTTGAGTGCCATGGCGCAATCTCAGCTCACTGCAACCTCCACCTCCTGGGCTCAAGAGATTCTCCTGCCTCAGCCTCCTGAGTAGCTGGGATTACAGGAGCCCACCACCATGCCTGGCTAATTTTTTGTATTTTTAGTAGAGACGGGATTTCACCATGTTAGCCTGGCTGGTCTTGAACTCCTGACCTCAATTGATCCACATGCCTTGGCCTCCCAGAGTGCTGGAATTACAAGTGGGAGCCACCACACCTGGCAGTATTTTTTTCCCTCCCACATATAAGTGAGAATATGTAATATTTGTCTTTCTGTGCCTGGCTGATTTCACTGAACAAAATGTCCTACAGTTCTATCCATGTGGTTGCAAATGACAGGATTTCATTCATGTTTATGACCAAATAGAACTCCACTGTGTATATGTACCACATTTTCTTTATCCATTCATCCGTTGATAAGCACTTAGGTTGATTCCTTATCTTGGTTATTATGATTAATCACTGCATTAAACATGGTGCAGGTGTCTCTTTGATATACTGATTTCCTTTCTTTCAGATATATACCCAGCAATAGGCTTACTGAATCATATGGTACTTCTATTTTTAATTTTTTTAAGGAAGCTTCATACTGTTTTCCATGTTGGCTGTACAAATTTACATTCACATCAACAACGTACAAGTATTCCCCTTTCTCCACATCCTTGCCAGCATCCATTATTTCTTGCCTTTGGTTAAGGTTGTAAATTCTGTGTCTAGATCATATTTTGTATGTAGATGTCCAGTTGTTCCAGCCCAATTTGTTGTAAAACTATGTATTCTCCATTGTATTGCCTCTGTAATATAGATCAGCTCACTATATTTATGGGGAAGTCAATTTCTTGGCTCTCCACTCTGTTCCACTGATTTATATGTCTGTTCTTTTGCCAATATCACACAGTGTTAATCACTATAGTTTTATAGTAAGTCTTAAAGTCAAATGGTGTAAGTCCTTAAACTTTGTTCTTCTCCTTTAATATTGTGTTGACTAGTCTGGGTTTCTTTCCTCTCCATATACACTTTAGAATCAGTTTATCAATATCCACAAAATAACTTGATGAGATTTGATTGGGAATGCTTTTAATCTACAGATTAAGTTGGGAAGAACCAACATCTTGACAATACTGGGTCTTCCTATCTAGGTACATAGCTCTTCTTTGATTCCTTTCATTACTATTTTGTTGGTTTTCCATATATAGATCTTGTACATATTTTGTTAGATAAATATCTAACTATTACATTTGGGGGGGTGTTAATGTAAATGATGCTGTGTCTTTAATTTCAAATTCCACTTATTCATTTCTGGTATATAGAAAAGTGATTGAATTTTGTACTATAACCTTGTATCCTACGATCTTGCTATAATGGCTTGCTACTTCCAGGAGTTATTTTTCTTGTTGTCAGTTCTTTTAGATCTTCTACATAGACTAATCTGACATTTGTGAACAAATACAGTTTTATTTCTTTGTTCCCAAACTGTACCTTTTATTTCCTTTTATTATCTTATCACGTTAGAATAGGAATTGCAGTATGCTATTGGGAAGCAGTGGTGAGAGGGAACATCCTTGCCTTGTTCCTTATCTTAGTGGCAAAGCTTCAAGATTTGCCTTTAATTATGACATTAGCTGTAGGGTTTTTGTAGATGATGTATGTCAAGTTGAGGAAGTTCACCCTCTATTCCTAGTTTACTGAGAGTGTCTATCAGTAATAGATGTTGGATTTTATGAAATGCTTTTCTGTAGGTATTGATATGATCCTGTAATTTTTCTTATTTAGCCTATTGATATAATAGATTACATTAATTGATTTTCACATATTCAACCAGTCTTGCTTACCTGGGATAAATCTCACCTAGTCATGGTGTATATCTTTTTATATTGTTGGATTTTATTTGATAATATTTTATTGAAGAGTTTTGCATCTATGTTCATGAGGAACACTAGTCTGTAGGGTTTTTTTCTTGTAATATTTTTGTACAGTGTTGGTATTAGCATAATATAGGCCTGATACAATCAGTTAGAAAGTATTCTGCTTGTATCTTCTGTAGAGAATTGGAATAATTCCTTCCTTAAATGTTTATTAGAATTCACCAGTAAACACAGCCTGGAGCTTTCTGTTTTGGACCCACCTGGCCTCGTGGTTTTCTGTTTTGAAAAGTTATTATCAATTTCATTTCTTTAATAGATGTAGATTTATTCAGATTATCTATTTCTTCTTGTGTGCGTTTTGGTAGACTGTGTCTTTCAAGGAATTGGTCCATTTCATCTAGTTTATAAAATTGGTGGACATACAGTTGTTCCTAATATTACTTTATTATTTTTTAATGTCCATGCAGCCTTTAGTGGTATCCCCTTTTCCATTTATGATGTTAGTAATTTGTGTTCCCTGTCTTTTTTTCTTAGTTACCCTGGGTAGAGGCTTATCCATTTTATTAACCTTTTCAAAGAACCAGCTTCTGGTTTTGTTAATTTTATTTATTGATTTCATTTTTTCTGAATCATTTTCATTCATTTCAGAAATCAATTTCATTGATTTCTGCTGTAATTTCATTATTTCTTTACTTCTGCTTACTTCAGATTTAATTTGCTCTTCTTTTTCTAGTTTCCTAAGGTGGAAGCTTAGATGGTTGATTTTAGATCTTTCTTCTTTTCTAAGATATGCATTCAATGCTATAAGTGTTCCTATGAGCACTGCTTTTGCTAAATCCCACAACTTTTGATAAGTTTTAGTTTGATTTTCATTTGTTTCAAAATATTTTTAAATGTCTCGAGATTTTTGTCTTTGACTCATTTGTTATTTAGAAGTTTGTTGTTTAATCTCCATTTATTTTGGGATTTTTCAGCTATTTTTATGTTGATTTATAGCTTAATTCCATTGTTGTCTGAGGGCAGACATTGTATAATTTCTATTCTTTAAAATTTGTCACAGTGTATTTTGTGGCTCTGAATCTGATCTATCCTGGTGAATGTTGCATGTGAGCTTGAGAAAAATGTGTATTCTGCTGGTGTTGAATGAAGTAGTCAATAGATGTTCACTACACTCAACTGATTATATTGTTGAGTTCAACTGTCCTGAGTGATTTTCTGTCTGCTGAATCTGTCCATTTCTGAAATGGAAGGTGGATTTCATTTCTGAAATCTGTACATTTCTGGCCACCATCTTTTAATTGACATAGTTAGATAAACATCTATCATATTTGTTACTGTATTTTATTTGTTGCCCTTGTTCTTTGTTCCTATTTATGTCTGTGATTCTGAGTATTTTCTGTGATTTTAATCTATTTTCTGTGATTACATTTTCTTTCCTTTCTTAGCATATTAGTTTTATTCTTTTTTTCCTTTTTTAATGGTTGTCCTAGAGTTTGCAATATACATTTACAACTAATTGAAGTCCACTTTCAAATACTATACACTTCCTGGGTCATGCAAGTACCTTGTAATGACAAAATAATCTTACTTCCTCTCTCTCAACTTTTGTATCCTTACTGTCATTCATTTCACTTATA
Organism: Colobus angolensis palliatus; assembly: GCF_000951035.1. Taxonomy (NCBI): domain Eukaryota; kingdom Metazoa; phylum Chordata; class Mammalia; order Primates; family Cercopithecidae; genus Colobus; species Colobus angolensis. Next base: position 2,934,488 of record NW_012115333.1, on the reverse strand, counting down.
CATCCACATACATAAACACACGCATATACATATATATAGCCATGTGCTGCACAAGTACATTGTAGTTTATGACAGATGACATATATGACCATGGTCCCATAAGATAATAATGGAACTAAAAAATTACTATCACCTAGTTACATTGTAGCTATCATAATGTCATAGCACAATGCATCACTCACATATTTGTGGTGATGCTGGCATAAACAAGCCTACTGTGCTGCCAGTCATATAAAAGTATATACATGCATAATGTACATGCTGCATACATGTACATGCTACTCTTATAACACTTAGCTTAAAACACACATTGTATAACTGTACAAAATATTTTCTTTCTTTATATCCTTAGTCTAGAAACTTAGTTTTTTAATTAATTATTTTTTCACTTTTTAATTTTTTTTTACAACTAAGACACAAACATTCACATTAGCCTAGGCCTAATCAAGTATAATCATAAATTATTATGTCACTGGCTTATGTATTTACTGTACTATACTTTTATTGTTCCTGAAGACCTTCCTTCCGGTGGTGCAAGATGTGGCGGTAGAAGACAGTGATATTGATGATCTTGATCCTGTGTAGGCCTAAGCTAATGTGTGTGTTCATGTCTTAGTTGTAAATAAAAAAAGTTTAAAAATTAAAAATTTAATTGATTAAAAATTAAGTTTCTAGGCTAAGGATATAAAGAAAGAAAATATTTTGTACAGTTATACAATGTGTGTTTTAAGCTAAGTGTTATTATAAGAGTCAAAAAGTTAAAAAATAAAAAGCTCATAAAGTAAAAAAGTTTCAGTAAGCTAAGTTTAATTTATTATTGAAGAAAGAAAAGAGAATACTATTAGCTTCAAATAAACACTTATTAATTTAAGATATTTTATGTAGGTTCCATGGTAATCACAAAGCAGAAATCTATAGTAGATACACAAAAGAGAAAGAAATGAAAACAAACTGCTATATAAAATCATCAAATTACAAAGAAAGGTAGCAAGCAAGAAAGGAACAAAGGCACTACAAAATAGTCACAAAATAATTAAACAAAATGGTAGTAGTTGGTCTTTACATATCAATAATTACTTTAAATGTAAATGGACTAAATTCTCTAATTAAAAGACAGAGTGGCTAAAAAACCCACTTTAGTTTTAAGGACACATACAGGCTGAAAGTAAAGAGATGGAAAAAGACATTCCATGCAAATGAACACCAAAAGAGAGCAGTGGTAGCTATACCTATATCATACAAAATAAACTGTAAGTAAAAAACCATAACAAGAGGAAAATAAGGTCATTATATAATGACAACAGTGTCAATTCATCAAGAGTATAATAATTGTAAATATATATGCACCCAACATGCAAGTACCTACATATTAAAAGCAACTATTAACAGATTTGAAGGGAGAAACAGACAGCAATACAATAATAGTAGAGTATTTCTTTTCTTTTCTTTTCTTTTCTTTTCTTTTCTTTTTGAGATGGAGTCTTGCTTTGTAGCCCAGGCTGGAGTACAGTGCCGTGATTTCGGCTCACTGCAACCTCTGCCTCCAGGATTCAAACGATTCTCCTTCCTCAGCCTCCCAAGTAGCTGAGATTATGCGTGCCCACCACCACGCCTGGCTATTTTTTGTATTTTTAGTAGAGACGGAGTTTTACCATGTTGACCAGGCTGCTCTCAAGCTCCTGACCTCAAGTGATCCATCCATCTTGGCCTCCCAAAGTGCTGGTATTACAGGCATGAGCCACCATGCTCAGCCATAGTAGGCTACTTCAATTCCCCACTTTCAACAATAAATCATTCATACAGGAAATCAACATGGAAACATCGGACTTGAATTACACTTTAGACCAAATTGATGTAACAGACATATACAGAATATTCCATCCAAAAGCAACAGAATACACAATTTTCTGAAGTGCATACAGAATGTTTTCCAGGGTAGATAATATATTAGACTACAAAACAAGTCTTAAATTTAGGAAGATAGAAATCATATCAAGTATGTTTTCTAACTACTGGACATCCATAACAGGAGGAAAACTACAAAATTCACAAGTATGTGGAAATTAAATAACAGAGTCCTGAACAACCAATGGATCAAAGAAGAAATCAAAGAGGGAATGAAAAATATTTTGAGATACATGAAAATGGAAACACAACATACAAAAATTTATGAGATGCAGCAAAAGTAGTTCTAAGAGGGAAGTTTACAGCAACAAATACCAACATTAAGGAAATAGAAACTATCTCAAACAAACAACCTAAATTTATACTTCAAGGAACTAAAAAAGAAGAACAAATGAATCCCAACTTTAGCAGAAGAAGGAAATACAAAAATCAGAACAGAGGTAAATGAAATAGAGATGAGAAAGACAATATAAAAAAAATCAATGAAAGTAAGAGTTGGTTTTTTGAAGATAAACTGAATGGACAAATTTTAGCTAGAAAAACATTAAAAAGTGAGAAGACTCAAACAAGCAAAATCAGAAGTGAAAGAGGAGACATTATCGCTGAAATCACAGATTCAAAGAATCATAAGAAAATGCTATGAACAATTACACACAGCAAATTGGATAATATAGAAAAAATGGATAAATTTCTGGAAACATACAACTGAGCAAGATTGAATAATGAAGAGATAGAAAACCTGAACAGACCAATAATGAGTAAGGAGACTGGATTAGTAATAAAAAATATCCTAACAAAAAAAATCCCCAGACTTGATGGCTTCACTAATGAATTCTAACAGACATTTAAAGAAAAATACCAATCCTTCTCAAACTCTACCAAAAATTGAAAGAGAGGAGACATTTCCAAGCTCATTTTATGAGAACAGCTTTATCTTGATACAAAAACCAGACAAGGCCACTGCACAAAAAAAAATTACAGGCCAATATCCCTGAAGAACATAAATGCCAAAATTTTCAAGAAAATGCAAATTGAATTCATCAGCATATTGAAAGGATCATACATCATAATCAAGTGGGATTTATCTCTGAGATGCAAGGATGGCTTAACATAAGGAAATCAAAAAATGTGATACACCATATTAATAGAATGAAGAATAAAATCATATGATCATCTCAATAGATACAGAAACATTTGACAAAATTCAACATCTTTCCATGATAAAACTGTCAACAAATTGGTTATAGAAAGAATGTACCTCAACACAATAAGTGCTTATAAGAAAAGCCCATGGCTAAATCAAACTCAACAGTGAAAGGCTGAAAACTTTTTCTCTAAGACAAATGCCCACTCTTGCCACTTTTATTCAACATACTATTGGAAGTCTTAGCCAGAAGAATTAGGCAAGAAAAATAAATGACATCCATATTGGAAAGGAAGAAGTTAAATTTTCTCCACAGATGATATGATTTTATATATAGAAAACCCTAAAGACGCTATCAAAATAAAAACCTGTTAAAACTAATGAAGAAATTCAGTAAAGTTGCAGAATATAAAGTCAACATATAAAAAATTAGTACTATTTCTATATACCAACAACAAACTATTCAAAGAGGAAATTAAGCAAACAATCCCATTTACAATAGCAGCAAAAGAACAAAATAATTAGGAATAAATTTAACCAAGGCAGTGAAAGATCTGTACACTGAAAACTATAAAACATTGATAAAAGAAATTGAAGAATACACAAATAAATAAAAAATTATCCCATGTTTATGGATTGGAAGAATTAATATTGTTAAAATATCTATACTACCAAAAGCAATCTGTAGATTCAATGCAATCCCTATCAAAATTCCAATGCCATTTTTCACAGAAATAGAAAACACAATTCTAAAATGTATATTGAACCTCAAAAGACCCCAAGTAGATAAAGCAATCTTGTGAAAGACAAGCAAAGCTGAAGGTATCTTTTTTATTTCAAATTATATTACAAAGTTATAGTAATAAAAACAGTATGGTACTAGCAAATTTAAAAATATACAGACATAGAGAACAATGGAACAGAATAGAGAACCTAGAAATAACCCATATATATGGTCAACTATTCTTGAACAAAAGTACCAAGAATATACAATGAGGAAAGGATAATCTATTTAATATGTTGTGCTGGGAAAACTGGCTAGCCACATGCACAAGAATGAAATTGGGCCCTTATTTCACACTGTACAGAAAAATCAACTAAAAATGGATTAAAGACTGAAATGTAAGACCTGAAAGTGTAAAACTCCTAGAAGCAATCAACAAAATGAAAAAGTAAACTACAGAATTGGAGAAAAAAATTACAAACCACATATCCAATAAGGGGTTAATATCCAATGTATATAAGAAACTTATACAACTCAGTTGCAAAGAAAACAAATAGCTAGATTTTTAAAATGAGTATCTTAGGCAGTTTGGGCTGCTATAACATAATACCTTAGGCTGGGTAATTCATAAACAATAGGCGTTTATTGCTCACAGTTTTGGAAGCTGGGGAGTCCAAAACCAAGGCATCAGCCGATTTGGGGTCTAGTGAGAGCCCATTCCTCACAGATGGCTTTTTCTATGTCCTCATATAGTGGAAGAGGAAAACACGCTCTCTCTGACCTCTTTAGTAAGTCCATTAATCCCATCTATGAGTACAGAGCCTTCCATGACCAAATCACCTCCCAAAGGCCCTACCTCTTAATATTATTGCATTAGGGATTAGGTATCAACATACGAATTCTGAGGCAGAAAAAAAACATTCAGACCACAGTAATGAGCAAAGAACCTGAATAGATATTTTTCCGAAGAAGAGACATGAATAACCAACAGGTGTGTGAAAAGGTGCTCAACATCATTAATTCTCAAGGAAATACAAAACAAAATGACAATGAGATACCACCTCACACTTGTTAGCATGGCTATTATCAAATGTTAAGAGATAATAAGTGTTGGCAAGGACGTGGAGAAAAGAGAAGCTTTATACACCGTTGATGGGTATATAAATTGTTACAACCATTATGGAAAGCAGTTTTGAGGTTTCTCAAAAAATTAAAATAGAATTATAATATGTCCAGCAATCACACTTTTGGGTATATATTCAAAGGAAATAAAATCACTTTCTCAGAGAGATAAATGCACTCTCATATTTATTGCAGCGTTGTTCCCAATAGACAAAACACAAAAACAACATAAATGCCTGCTGATGAATGAAATTTTAACAAAGTGGTACACACACACACACACAGACACAAACAAATACAATGAGATATTATTCAGTCTTTAAAAAGAAGGAAATTTTGCCATTGCAACCAGATGAATGAACCTAGAGGACATTATGCTAAATAAAATAAGCCATGCACAGAAAGATACACACTGCATAATATCACATGTATGTGGAACTTTTTAAAGTCAAACTCATAAGAACAGAAAGTAGAATGGTGGTGACCAGGGACTAGAGGGTGGGAAAAATGAGGAGATGTTGGTCAAAGGGTATAAATTTTCAGTTATAAGATGATTAAGTGCTGAAGATCTAATGTATAGCAAGGTGACTACAGTTAATAATACTGTATTCCGTATTTGAAATTTGCTAAGAGAATAGATCTTACGTGTTCTCACCACAAAAAGGGTAACTATGTGAGGTGATAGAGATGTTAATCAGCTTGATTGTGGTAATCATTTCACAATATATTCATGTGTCAAATCATCATGCTGTACAACTTAATATATAACATTTTTATTGGTCGATCATATCCCAATAAAGTGGGAGGGGAAAGAAAACAATTCTGTGTGCAAGAGCATCAAAAAGAATAAAAATATTTAGTAATAAATTTAACCAAGCAGGTGCTAGACTTGTACTTTGAAACCTACAAAACTTTGCTGAAAGAAATTAAAAGATAATCTTAAAAAGTGGAAAGACATCTCATGTTCATAGATTGAAAGACTTAATATTGAAAATATGGTAATACTCCCTAAAGTAATCTTCAGATTTGATACAGTTTGTATCAAAATCCTAATGGTCTTTGTTCTAGAAATGGAAAAGCTGATCCTAAAATTCATATGGAATTGCAAGCAATCCCAAATAGCCAATACAATCTTGAATAAGAAGAAAAAAGTTAGAGGACCCACACTTTCCAATTTCAATGCTTACTACAAAGCTACAGTAATCAAAATGGTGTGGTACTGGCATAAAGATAGACACATAGATCAGTGGAATAAAATCAAGAATCCAGAAATAATCCTATACATCTATGATCAATTGATTTCTTACAAGAGTGCCAAAACCAGATTGCCATTTTACCATGGAGTGAAAACTATGTCTTCAACAAATGTTGCTGGGACAAATGTATATTCACATGCAAAATAATGAAGTTGAACTCTTACCTTACACCATATATAAAAATTAACTCAAAATTGAGGAAAGAACTAAATTTAAGAGCTAAAACTGTAAAACTTTTACAAGAAAACATGAGGACAAATCTTCATGACCTTCAATTTGGCAATGGATTCTTAGATATGACACCAAAAACACAAGCAACAAAGGAAACAATAGATAAATTTGACTTCATAAATATTAAAAGCTTGCATGGATCAAAGGACACTATCAAGAGAATAAAAAGATAACCCACAGAATGGGAGAAAATATTTGCAAATCATAACTCTTACAGGGGTTAAATATTCAGAAATATTAAAAAATCTTAAAATGTGTGATGGTTAGTCTTATGTGTCAGCTTGGCTAGGTTATAGTATGCATTTATGTAATCAAACTCTAATCATTGTGTTGGCTCTGAAGGTATTTTGTAGATATGGTTAAAATCTACAATTAATTAGTAGACTTTATGTAAAGGAGAAAGAAGAAAGAAAAAAGAAGAAAGAAAGAAAGAAAGAAAGAAAGAAAGAAAGAAAGAAAGAAAGAAAGAAAGAAAGAAAGAAAGAAAGAAAGAAAGAAAGAGAAAGAAA
>NW_012115333.1:2923985-2927547 GCF_000951035.1 Colobus angolensis palliatus | reverse complement strand
AAGAAAGAAAGAAAGAAAGAAAGAAAGAAAGAGAAAGAAAGAGAGAGAGAGAAAGAAAGAAAGAGGGAGAGAGAGAGAGAAAGGAAGGAAGGAAGGAAGGAAGGAAGGAAGGAAGGAAAAGAAGGAAGAAAAGAAAGGGAAAAAGAAAAAGAAAGAAAGAGACATGTCTAGTGTATTTCAGAATGGTTCTTTTTCCCCTCCCACTGTTGGAAGTATGAAGGGATTTTTCTCCAATATTCCGCATGAGAACCTGGTAGAGCTCCAGGAGATAAAACTCACAAAAGTGCCCCCCGTCCCAACCCATGACTGGGTCTCCCTGAAATTTTTATCTCTCAGGCTTGTCCATGCTAAGTCTTCAGCAATTCAACAATTATAGTTCTGATTTCTCCAACTGGGCACTGGTTCCTGCCGGGTTTCTGCTCTGGTAAGCTGTGATTTGTCTGTATTTGCCTATCAGTCTATCCAATTTTGGGGGCAGTGGTTTGCCCTGTGGCCTTATTTCTCTTACAGCTCTAAGAAGAGTTGTTGAAATTTTCAGTTTGTTCAGCTTTTTACTTGATGTTAGGATGGAGTGGCCACTTCCATGCTTCTTACATGCCAGACTCTGCTCTTTTACTGAAAGTCTCATTTTTGTTATTTCCTTATTTCTGCTTGCTTTTGGGTTCACTTTGCTCTTCTTTTTTCTAATTTCTGATGGTGGGGATTTCGACTACTATTTTTATATTTTTCTTCTTTTCTAATCTAAGTGTTTAGCGTTATAAATTTCCCTCTCAGTAGTACTTTAGCTGCATTATATAGATTTTGATACGTTGTATTTTCACTTTCATTCTGCTCAATACATTATACGTACATAACCCATCACCATCTACTGGTGTCAATATTTTACCACTTCAAGGGAAGTGCAAAAAGCTTACTTCCCTTTAAGTCTCTCTACACTCCCCCTTTTCTAATGTAATGTTCTTACATATTTCCTCTACCTACCTTGAGTACTACGCTAAACATTGTTATAAATTTTGCTTCAACTGTCAAACATAATTTAGAAAACTCAAGAGAAGGAAAGACCATTGTTTTTACTCATATTTTTGCTTTTTCAGTCATTCTTTCTTCTTCCTTGATATTCCAGTATTCCTTTTAAAATAATCTCTTTCCATTTTAAGAACTTCCTTTACCCATCCTTTTAAAGTAAGCCTGTTGGCATAAAATTCTCTTGGTGTTCCTCCTCGGGTGGCATTCCTCCATCTGAGAATGTCTTGTTTTACCCTTCATTCCTGCAGGATATTTTTACTGGACATAGAACTCTGAGTTGACAGTTCTTTTTATTCAGCTCTTGAAAATACTGTGCTATTTCCTGGCTTCTATTACTTCTAATGAGAAATATTCTGTAATTTGAGTTGTTTCCCCCATAAGTAAGGTGTTGTTTCTCTCTTGCTGCTTTCAGTATTTTTTGTCTTTAGTTTCAGAAGTTTGATTAAATGTGTATTGGTGAGAATTTCTTTGGGTTTATCCTGTTTGGTATTTGTCAGCTTCTCGAATCTGTAAGTTTATCCTTTTTACTGAATTTGCAGAATTTCTGACCATAATTTCTTTGAATAAGTTGACAGCTCCACCTGGACATGGATTCTAATGATATGAATGTTAGATTTGTTTTTATAGTCCCACAAGTTCCTTGAGGTTCTCTTCATTTTATTTTCAGTGCATTTTGCCTATGTTGTTGAGATTGGATAATTTCTATGCTTTTTTCAAGTTTCACAGATTCTCTGTTTTCTCCTTTGTTTTTAAGCCTAATTCATTGAGTTTTTATTTTCAGTCATTGTGTTTTTCCACTGAAAAGAATTCCATTTTGTTCTTCTTTATATCTTTTATTTCTTTGCTAAGATTTTCTGTCTTTTCATTTGTTTCAAGCATGTTTGTAATTCCTTATTGAATGATTTTCATGATGGCTGCTTTAAAATTAGTCAGATAATTCCAATACCTGTGTCAACTCAGTTTGGGCATCTATTACTTTTTTTTCTCATTCAGTTGAAATTCTCGTCTGGACTCCTTGTCTGCAACCAAAAGTTTCCCCTTTGTTACCTTGTTCTCCCCTTTAAGGAAGGCCACAAGGAGACCCATTAATCTTGGTTAATGGTATAACAGGTGACTTTTTAATTGAAACCTGGATACTTTGCACATTATTTTATGAGACGCATCTCATTTAAGTCTTTTCTAGCAGGAATCCTCTATCACTGCACTGGCAAGGAAAGGAAGACATCACTGTCTTACTGCAAGGTTGGGGTAAACGTCCAGATTCCCAACTCTGCCTCTGATACCCTAGCGTGGGAGTGGTACCTCTTTACTACTGGGTAGATATAGGATTTCTAGCTCCCCACAAGACCTCCACTGACAGTGGGAGCAGGGAAGCCCTCATTACAGCTAAACAGGGATAAAAGTCCTGGTTTCCCACTCAACCTTCTCTGATACCATCCCAGTAGCTTGTGGATGGATTGAGGTACCTTGTTACAGCCAAATTAGAGTGTAAGGCTAGGCTTCCCACTCAGCTTTTGCTGTCATGAGTAGATGGCAGAGCCACAGTTTTTTTTTCTGTGGCATTTGGCTGGAGTACAGTGGTATTGTCTAATGGTTTTCTGTCTTACTACACACCTCTTTTCTAGTCCTTTTGCTACAGAGAACAGGTTTTTGTTGGAATTGGTTTTTCTCTTTGTTTTTGTTTGTTTGTTTTTTCATCTGTTCTCATTGGTGTTTCTGTTTGCTGCCTTCTCCAGCACCCAAGGAAGTCACCACCATATTGTTCCTTGGGTCCTGTGTTCCTTAGCTGGTCTGCCTTCTTCTCCCCACTTTTAAAAGTCAGATAGATAGATAGATAGATAGATAGATAGATAGATAGATAGATAGATAGATAGATAGATACATACATACATAGATTAGATTAGATAGATAGATAGATAGATAGATAGATAGATAGATAGATAGATAGAGATGTATATCATTCCAAGTTATTAGCTGTATTTTGCAGGAGAAAACAAGAGAAGTATGTCTACTTCTCCTCTTGAACCAGAGGTTTCCCCTTTGTTACCTTGTTTTTCCATTTAAGGAAGGCCACAAGGAGAACCATGAATCTGCTCTAATTGATTTTTACGAAAGGAAAGAGAAAAAGACAGGAAATAATTCACAATCTCCATCTCTTTCATCATAATTAGTGAGTGACAAGTAGTTTGTAAAACTCTCAGTGTATCTTGATAATGAGCTTGAGAAAGGCTGAGTGCTAGCACTCAGTAAAGCAGAGGCTGGGATCAAGATTTTATTTCAGTACCTGCAGAGATCAATTACTCTTCCACCTTCTAAAGTTACTTCTAGCCTTTCCTCTTACCCAAGCCTACCACATTTCTCGTTAGGAAGAGTTTCAGGTGTATGCCCACAGAACCTTGGTATCTGGCTCCCTATGTCTTGTATGTGTGGGCTAGAAAACTAGATAGGAAACCCAAACCCAGAGGTTCCTACCCAGTCTTGCCCCCAAGGCTACTGCCTAAGGGCTTCCACCCCTAGTAGCTTTGGCCTTTGGGAT
>NW_012115333.1:2896094-2923935 GCF_000951035.1 Colobus angolensis palliatus | reverse complement strand
ATACTACCCAGCTCTCTAATGGCTCAGGGAAGCACATTCCACACTCCTTCTTGGGGCTGAGGCCAATGAAGCAGTGGCAGCTGTTCAAGAATGTAGGTTGTGTTTGTGTGTGTGTTGTGGCGGGGGCCGGCGGAGCGGGGGTTGCTGCCTGCTTTCCTGGCCTGGAGCCAGGGGTGGGAGATTCCCCCAAAGGGCTACAGTTTCGAGGGCTATTGGGAGAGCTGGGGACCGAGGCCAAAGAGAGGGCAACAGCATATAGTATCCCTACCTCTAGGGGCTTCAGTCTGGGGTGAGAGTACTGCAGTCTTCAGATTACCGAGGCCACTGTGGTACCCTTTTTGGGGGATGCTTGGCAAATGCTTTTGGGGGCCAGCCCTACCATAGGGCCTGATTGACTAGGCTTCTTAGTACCAGCTCCTCACCTACACTGTAACCTCAGTTTTTCTACTTGCAAAATGGGGGCAATATTCTAGGAGCCTTCATGTCCTAATTTCAGAGACTTATTTGAAGGCCCTGTGTATTCCATCCCGGCATATTCCCAGATCCCAAATGGTCCCATGACCCTTTGACTGGATAAATAATCATTATTGTGACTCTGCTGAAAAGCTAGCCATTGCTGAGTTTTAAAACACAGATTTAAATCTGCTGTAGAAAATATACTTTTAAAAAACCCCAATACCCCACCACACATTTTTGCATGCCTTGAATTTTGGACCTGCCCACGGACCACTTGAAGGCCCCACAGACCACTGCTATTGCCTGGACCACCCTTGGAGAACCACTGTCCAAAGGAAGCCTGTGAATGGGGCTTAGAGACTGAGGTGGGGCCTGGGGAGATAGTTTAGGGAGGGAGTTGTCCTGAGACAAGGAAGTAAGTCAGGGTGGCAAGAAACAGAACTCTGGGGAGCGCAATAGCCCTGAAGCCTACTCAGATAACTCTATTGGAAAATGGACTGAGTAGCCCCAAATAGAGGTCAGACCTTGGGTAGAAAAAGGCAGCAGCAGCAATGAAGGCAAAGGCACCAGGGTAGTCTGCTCAAGGGATGGATCTTGAAGAGAGGGGACCTCTGGTAGAAAGCCTAGTCCCACTGCCAGTTGTCAATGAGACAAACAAATACCTAGAAATGAGAGCTTTGAGGGAGCCCAGAAAAGATCTGAGCTCAGGCATTCCCCACTCTTGGAGGAAAGCTCAGGCTACCCAAAGGGGCACCATTTATTCGTGCACCAAAAATTCACACATCATCTATTATGTTCTGGGCCACGTGTTAGATGCCAGAAATACAGCTATGAGGTACACAGGCCCACCCTCAAGGGATTCCAATCTAATGAAGAAGACAAGGAAACAATTCTAGTACAGTTTAGTCAGAGAGCTGTGGGAACTCAGAGAGGGGACCCAAGCCAGATGTGGGATCAAGGAAGGCTTCCTGGAGGAGGTGATATCTAAACTGGGAATTAAAAGGTGAGATGGCATTATTCAGGGGAAGACAGGGACAGAAAGGAACAGTGGTTTCAGCAGAGGGATCAGCATATGCAAAGTCTGTAGACCATAGTCAGTGTGGCTGACTTTCTGGCATCATTGGCTCAGTCCCTAGGCTTGGGCCCCGCAAGGTTTGACATGCCCTATTCCCAGGCCTTTGGGTCACCTTGTGCCAAAAATTTCAGGAGCCCTTCTCACCCTTGGAAGAACCTGACCCCACAGTAGGATGAAGCTGAAGTAAAGCTCGGCCCAGGGACCTCTGAAGGTGGGTGGGAGGGGCAGAGTCCCAGAGAGAGTAGAGCCAAAGCATCCAGGGAACCAACCATGATGACTGATGGCCAGGGGAGGATGTGTGCAGAGAAAGTGACAATGCCTGCTCCTGGCATGGTGCTTTGTAGTGTGCGGGAACTCCATCTGCTACCATGGTCTGTGAAGCTTACAGCGGTCCTGGAGGGTGCACCTAAAGCAGGACTTAGCACTGCTGGGCATGAGGGCAGCATGCTAGAGGAGCAATGACCTGCTCATGGCTCCTCAGCAGAAGTAGTTGGGGCATGGCTTATCCCAGGCTCACATCGGTCTTTCTTTGGAAGCTACCACTGGTTTGTGTAATCAGGGAGCTGAAAGACAGGGACTGGGCATGCGGTGGTCATGAAGATACAAGGAAAACATTTTGGCTGCCTCCAAGAACTGCAAAGAAGTCCATCCAACCCCCTCATAGTACGTCTGGGAGAAAGAGGCTCAGAAAGCAGGAAGAACTTACCTACAGTCATGCACAAAGCCAGAGCTGGGCTAGGAGCCATGCTGTGGGGTGCCCTCTGCTTGAGTGGCCAGCTGCATGCTACAGATGGAAAGCAGTAGTGGACCCTGGTTAGGCTGCAGCCTGGAAGGCAGACAGCTTCCATTCAATTTCTGACTTGCCTACCCCCTTGCTGTTTGACCTTAGGCCTAGCTTTCTACTCTTAAAAATGGGGATAATAAGCAGAGCTCATATCCTAGGACTGGGAAGTCCAAATAAACCAATGGCCATGAGCTGGGTCAGGGAAGAGGTGATAGGAAGGAGACTGGGCAGCCCCTGGAAGCTGGACCTGGCAGGCATGACAGCTCCAAATCTAGGGTCCTCGCAGGACACCATTTCTGCCTTCTGATCCCCTCCTCATGGGGAAGCCGTGGAGGATGCAGAGCAGGATGGCCCTGTTGGCAGAGCAGAAGCTGAAATACAGGGAAAGGGGCCATCCCCAGAAGGCCAGGGTCAGGATTGTGGCAAAAGCAAGATCCTGTGTGGTCCAAAGTCCTGGCACAGGTGCCCAGAGATGCTGGAGGCTGAGGAGGGCAGCTGAAAGTTCATGAGAGTGGTCCTCTACCTGCAGGAGACCCTGGGCTAGCACAGACCCAGTTCACCCGCAGGCATCAGTCAGGCCCCCTGGGTGGGAAGCAGGACAACATGGAGAGAATGAAGTCCCTGCTCCTGGAGTCAGGTGGCGGGGAGGGGAGGCAGCCAGAAAAATGAAGGACAGGTGTGGGCATGGAGAGAATCACTAACAAGTCCTGCAAGGAAGCTATGGCTGCCTATCTCTGAGGAGGGGTCTGAAATATCTTTTCACTTCCTCATAGCTAAGTTCTGTCCTCCTCTCTTTTAAGCTCTCTTGGATGAAGCCTCTTTGGGGTAGCCTGTCAGGATTGAGAGGCCAGAAGATAGAATGATTTCAAAGGCATCATTATGGGTTGGCAGGGAGCTACCCTCACAGTCAAAGAATGACCCACAGAGGGCTTAGGTGGCATTTGCCTCGTGCCCTGTATTTCAGGAGTGCTTTGTCTCAGAATGTGAGTTCCCTTAAGCCTTGGGATCAGCCCACTCTGGAGAGATTCTGACAGTGACAGTGCAGCAGTGGTCTCTGGAAGTGGTGGCAATGTGGTCCCAGCTGCAGAAGATGAAGGGCCCAGTCTCTACCTTCATTTGATTTTAGTGTGTGCCAGCTGGAGGTCAGGGCCATGGAGTACTTGACATTTCAAATCTCCCATCAGCCAGAGTCATCAGAACATACGATATGGTAGAAAAAGCCCTAGACAGGGAGTTGAACTGACCTGATTGAGACCCCACTCTCCACCTTACTTGGACATGTTATTTGGCCTGTAAGAGCCTTGATATGAGATCATGTGTGCAAAGCACTTAGAGCTGTGCCTGGTGCATAGTAGATGCTTGATGCATTGGGCTATTATTATTATCCTTCCCACCTCTGTTTCCCCACATCTTCCCCATTACATCTGGTCCAGCCCAGAACCATATCCCTTCAGAGTCCCCAGGTGCCCTCATGCCTGGCAGGGCAGAGGGGGGTGGAGGGGCCCCTATCAGAGGGAGCTGGAGCAGGACAGCAGGAGTCCATGTCATCCTGAAACTCCTCCCTACACTCTCTGGTGGGAGATGAGGGTAGGTCCACGGAGGCTCAGGCTAGCCTAGGCTAGCCCAGGCACATAAGATCAGGGACTAGGTCTTCAGCACAGGGAGTAGTCAGGTCTAGGAACAGGAAAGGCATGGCACAGGGACGCTTGGCTGCCAGTCCCAGAGATTCCAGGGACTCCATGTGCCCTCTGCTGAGTCCCTGGTCCTATCTACAATGTGAAGGAGGGGATAGGACTGGTTGTGTCAATGGTCTCCAGTGGTCCCTAGCTAGGCCAATCCATGGATGTGAGAAGATGGGGGAGAGATAGCTGGGGAAGAAGTCTCTAACTGTGACACTCCAGCAGGGGGCAATGCAGCCAGGGGTTGGCTCCAGGCCCTCTGGGGAATGAATTACCACAGGGACCTTGCAGGTGGGGCAAGTGTTGAGCAGGAAGCCACCCTGTTGGCTGGCATATTGGAATGGGAGCCAGGGACAACCAGTGACAAATCGTTCTCTGTGTCTCTATCCAGAACAGCTTCCCCTTGGCAGGAGTGAGAGTCAACAAACAAGGGCCAGGGCAGCCCCAGCCCTGTGCAGGCTGCCAGGGCCAGGCAGTGCCCCCTGGGGACCCTGGCGAGCCTAGGTTTATTCTGGGGAACAGCTGAGGCCCCTTGCCTCTGACTTTGCTATTCTCCCTTCCCAGAGCTGGCCCAGACTGTAAGGGAAAGCCGAAATGGGGTCCTCCTTTAGTCCCCATGCCAGGCCTGGGAACAAGGCTTGTCTCTAGCCAGTGCATACAGAGCCTATCCCTTGTCTTCTTTCCCTTGCATGGCCCTTCAAGCCAGGACTCGAAAGACAGCTTTTTCTGACATTTCTGGGCCTAGCTGACTCCAATCTGGGGTTACTGTCTCAGCTCTGTCCCTGGTCTACTAGTTGACCAGGCAACTGAGGCCCTCTTACCCTCTGGGCCTCAGTTTCCTCCTCAGTAACCTGAATGGCGGCATGGTCTTGGTGAACTCCAAGGCACCTTCTAATTGTGAAATCCCAGGAGTTGGAGATTATATTGCAGGTTCTGGCTTTCTTTGCCCAGGCTCCAGGAGAACTCTGATTCTGACTTTCAGCTGAGCACCCCAGCCACCTGCACTAGCCTCCCTCCCCTAGGAGGAGCTCCCTTCAACCAGACTTAGGTCTCCTTCCAAATTCAAGCCTTTTCTCACCCTTCCTAGGCCTCCTTTACTTCTAGGGGAGTCTGGACCTCTTAGGGGTGTGTGTGTGTGTGTGTGTGTGTGTATGTGTATGCATGTGTGTGCACATGTGGATGTGTGTGTGCACAGGCAGGTGTGCTCATGTTCATACCCAGGTGTATCTCCACCTCTACCCATATCCATATCTCTACGTAGACAGGGATAATGCTAACACCTCTTGACCCCTCTGCATCTGCACAGTATACCTGAAACAGTTGTAAACACATTCCTGGGACCCAAATTCACAGTCATTAGGCAGAGCCCACATGGGACTTAGCCTTTCTTAGTTTCCTGACCTGTCAAAATGCTCATTTAATAGGGTTTTATGAGACCTCATTCATTCACTAAACAAATATCTGTGAAATATTTACAATGGGCCAGGCACCATTCCAAGTGCTCAGATTAAATGACATACTATGTGTAAAGCATTAAGTCCCGTGCCAGTCATGTGGCAAGAGCTCAGTTAAGGTGAATTTTCTCACCTTCATCCTCCCAGTAATAACCAACCTCCACTGATCACCTACTATGTGCCATGCACCACTATAAGCATTTTTATTCTCACATTCCTCACAAGTCATTGAAGTAGGCACTATTATCACCTCCCCCCCCCATTTTACAGATAAGGAAACTGAGGCCCAGAAAGAAATTTGTTTAAGGTCACATGGCTGGTAAATGGCAGTCTGGCCCAAAGTCCATGCTCTTGACCACTCTAACGTACTGCCTCTCTGACAAGAGCTAGCAGCTTTTTCTGCCACAAGAGATATGTATGTGCACAGACATACTCAGGCCCTGACCCAGGCCCATGTTTGTATAGCCCCACAAACATCACATGCATTGTGCACACACACATACGTGCTACAAATTTTGCTCATGTTCAGTGACTCAGGCCCTGACCCAGGCCCATGTTTGTATAGCCCCACAAACATGAAACCACACACACTCTATATATTTGCAACGCCTCTTCCCAGCAGACCTACAGATGCACAGCCCCTACTCCTCCTGGACCTGTCCTAACCCCTGCTGGACACAAACATGTGCATGCACACAAACACAGTCTTGCTCACACACACTCGTTCCTCAGCTTTCCTGGCCACAATGAGGGGGAAGAAAAGAAAAGGAATTTTATCTGCAATTCGAGGCTGTGCGTTGGGTTCAACCAAGGTAGGCAAGGTCAGCAGGCAGGGGGAGGGGAAGCCAGGGGGATAGCTGTGGTCAGAGACAAAGGGCTGGTTGGGGGAGGAAGGTTGTAGCAGTGGGAGGAGAAGGACAGGGAGAAAGGGGGAACTCCATATCTTGATAAACATGCAAGGTCAGAGAGGGGATGTGGGGATTGGATTTGCAAAAACTTTCTCAAGCCATAAATTTTCACTGGCTGCCTGAAGCCCAGAGCCTGGAGGCCAGAGGCTGGAAACCTGAGCGAGTCCCAAGACAACCAGTCTCAGGAGCAGCAGGATCAGGGCCCAGGCCCAGGTTGGGGAGGAGGTGTGGGGCTGTCCAACCTTCTGAGCTCCAGCCCTGTGACCCCAGCTCAGGGATGAGAGTGGTGTCCGGCTCCAGAGTGGGTCTCCACATTGAGGTTTCCCAGTTCTCCTGGTGTGCTGGCTCCCCTGTGGATCCACGCCTGTCTGCTGATGCGAACAATGAAGTGTCTGTGTCTCTGTGTCTGTGTGTATAGTGGAGTAGCACAGTGATTTAAGAACGACTGTCCAAGTCTGACTCCACAGCTTACTGGCTGTATGACCGTGGGCATGTTATTCAACCTCTCTGAGCCTCCTTCTCCTCATCTGTAAATGGAGATGGTTATTGCTACCTTGTAGGGTTGTAGGCATGTATTGATACAATGCAAATGATAGGCTGAGCACAGGGCTTGACACACAGTCAGTGCTCAATAACTTGAATGGTTATTATTATGTTGAATGGTTATTATTATTATTTTGAGCCCACCAACTCAAGAGCCCACCAAACTCAGGCCCAGGAGGCCATGGATCCTCCAGCTCCCCCAACAATGGTGGTTGCTACCTTCTAGACATCCTCCATGATTCTATGTCTTCATCAGTGGGCATGTCTGGCATTGTACCCTTCCTATACACTCAGCTACCCAATTTGCAGCCCAAGAGTCCACCCAAGGTAGCAGACACACAAGATGCAAGCATATATTTGCACAAGGCATTCACATGTTCATCCACACATGTCTGCACATACCTGCACACACGTGTGCACCCATACACCTATGCACCTGCATGGTGCATGCATATGTATCTGTGCTTGATTGCATGGGTGCAGGTGCCTACACATGCTCTCAGGAACACACGCATTCACCAGAACAAACACATTTACAATTGTGATCTCAAACAACTTGCTGTGCCTCTCTGGGCCTCAGTTTTCTTAATTGTAAAACAGGGATACCACTGATTCTTGCTTTAGCCACTTGACAGGGGCCTTTAGTAGATCAGATTAGATATTGCCTGTGGAAGTGTGGGCTAACCTGGAAAGTTTTGTGTAAACTTTATCATTAGTACTATCAACTCCACCTCCAAAATAACTCCTAAATCCATCCCCCATCCTCCATTTTGCTGCTGCCTCTCTAGCCCCAGCCACCATCAGGTCTCATGTGGACCAGTGCAGTGGCCTCCTCTGTGGGTGCCCTGTTTCCACTTCTGCTCCCCTACAGACCATTGTCCATCCTGCCAGGATGTGCTTTTATAAATACATGGCTGATAAGACCTCTCCCCTGCTTAAACCCTTGGTGGTCTCCATTGCTTCTAGTTCCTTCATGTTTCAGGAGACAGTCAGGACAGAGGTCAGGCTCCATAGCCAGACTGCCTGGGCTCCATCCTGCCTCTGCTGCTGCCCAATATGTCCTTGCACTGTGACCATAGGCAAGCCATTTCACTTCTCTGAGCCTCAAGCATCCTCATCTGAGAAATGGGGCTGAATAACAGACCTCGCTCTTAGGGTACTTGAGAACAATAAATAAGCTGATGCCTGTAAGATGCTGAAACAGGGCTCGGCACATACCTGTTACTCTTAAGATACAGAACTGATTCTGAAACTCTTTCCTGTCTGGCCTCTGCCGACTTTTTCAGCCTCAGATTGAACAGCACCTTCTCTAGGAGGTCACTCCTAAACCCCGGCCTAGGTCTGGACTCTTAGGTGAGGGCACTGTGGGCTTGCTCTAGCAAAATGCTCAGTCATAAATTTTCATTCAATGTCTATCTCCCACACTCTCCTGGAAGCTCCGTGAGGATGGCACCATGTTTATTTTCATCCACAGGGCCTGCCACATACCTAATGCTCCTTAAACCCTTGTTGAATGGGTGGATTTTCTAATATATGACTTGCAGCCTCAGAGGATGGCAAGAGCTTCTGAGGAAGGAAACAAGGATGAGTATGGTGGAAGCTGGAGTCCTGTGCCCAGGTGATGGCCAAAGGAGGCCAGGAGTTTGATAGAGAGACAGCAAGGGCTCCTGTGCTCCCCAACTTGGCTCAGAACTTAGATTTTTGACTAAAGGTGAGTCTTCACCAGCCTGGGCCTTGATTAGGGGCCAAAATACCAGAAAACAGAGGCTTAGACAGAAGGTAGGAATGAATATAACATTTCTCAAGGCCCTACTCTGTACCAGGGAGAGTGCTGGTGTGTGTCATTCTCATGTCATTCTTTGGAGTCTGTGGGCCACTAAAACTCATGCTCTCCCAAACTGCCTGCCCAAAGTCTGGTACTGGTGCCCCAGAGCAGTGCTTTCTACCACTTCCCACATGCTTACTCCAAGGGAAGGAAAGGTAGGGACATGGAAAGCCAGAGGCTGAAGAAAATCCAAACAGGCAAAAGTCAACACAGAGACTTCAGGGCACAGATGACGTAGAGAACACAGAAGAAAGACAGATGGGAGAGGAAGAAAGAATAAGAAAGGAGAGGGAGGTAGAAAGAGAGAGAGAGGAAGGAAGTGGTGGAAGGGTCAACAGCCAGCAGATAAGTGGTGCCCTTGGCTCCCTCTGACCCCTTCTCTGGTGGTGCCCACCCTGGTAATGAAATGGAAGGCTGAAGAAATACTTTGAACCACACTCCTGTTAAAGCAGGGGCCAATCTGAGTGCAGCATGAAATGAGAGGGCCAGGAATCTGAGGTCTGGAGCCAGTCATTTCCTTTTTGGTCCCAGGCCTGATGAGGCAGGGCTGTGGGCACTGGCTAGGGGCCACTTGGGGGTGGCCACTAGTGTTCTGGCCAGTAGCAGGCAGCGGACCCACTGCTGCCCAGGGAAAGGCTCCTTGTCTCCACATAGGTACTGCTAAAAGGAACTCTTTTCCAGCCCTGGCCCAGTGCTTCCCCCACTCTTTGGGATAGTGGGGTGTGCCAGCCAACATCCCCGAAACTCATGTCTCTAGAGGATCCAGGGCACTCAGTAATGGGGAACAATTCCAGCTCCTGTGAGCACCATGATGCCCTTTCTTCTTCCCACACACATTTCCTGGGCCCCTACTCTGGGCCAGCCTAATGTAGACACACCACATCCTGGCCTCATTTTGTCCTCAAAACCACTAAAGGGGGAGGTCTCCAAAGCCTCATTTTAGACTTGAGGAGCGATGCTCTGAGAATAAAAATGACTTTCCCATAGTCACCCATCCAGGAAGCAGCAGATCAGGGACTTCAGCCACGATCTGTCTGATTGCACAGTGGATGGCTCCAATCCTCTGTCTCTTGGAAAGGAAGGGCCAAGGGGTTGGAGACACCAGCACAGGCTAGGGCAGAGGTTCCATGCCTGGAAGGCCCCATGTCATGTCTCACAGGGAGTGTTACAGGCAGAAGTGGCCTCAAGGGTAATCAAGTTCCAACCTAGTTCCTCGTTTGAAAGATGAGGAAAATGGGAACCAAGAGGGTAAAAGGCTTGCCTTGGCCAGGGCCTCAGAGCCTGTTCAGTAATGCGACAGAGAGTGGAACATAGAATCAATTCAGGTGCTGACTCCACGGTATGGATTCAGAGATGCCAGAAAGACCTTTGACATTTGGAAATGAAAATGTTGGTATTTGAGGCACATTTTGATGTTTTTGTGGAGCTAATGGGACCACATATTGGGATTTGAGATGGTCCCAGAAAATTTGTGCTGCATCACTGGCACTTTGACCCTGGAACCATCCAGTCCTAGGGCCTGGGGGCAAGGGGGAGGTGGGCACCTTGGCAGCTGACATCTCAGGCTTAGGGTGGCTCTTTAAACTTCATCAAAGAACAATGTCTTATAAGGGAGCAAGCAGCTCAGGAATAACTGCAGTGTCACTCACACAAGGAGCATGGGCCACCTGAGGGGGCCTCAGCTGCCCTCCTCAGTCAGCAACTATGGCCCAATGCCTTGGTTCCAGAGGACTTAGGAGGATGGAACTAAGGGGACAGTCCTGATTGGGGAAACCCTTCCCTGTGCCTCTGGACTTGTGAGAGCCGGGCCTCTTGGGAGCTTTCCTTTCAACTCTACTAATAAGCCAAAACTGTCCTGAAACCTTTGCAAATCTCTGCCAGTTGTCCCCAGCCCAATTCCCACACCCAGGGAGATATCTGCCTGGCTGGGTGCAGGAAAAAGAGGTGGGCCAGAGGGCCAGTGAGGGGCCCCAGGGCTTGCCCCAGTAGGCATCTCCCGTCTCTCAGGGCCCACCAACAGGGGAAGCTGGCACTCGACAGCCACTCTGGCCCGGAGCAGAGCCCAACCAGGAGATTTTCCCGGTTAGGCCAGTCCAAGCTGACTCCATACAGGCCTGAGGAGGTGACAACCCTATCGACCAGCTCCTCCTGGCCCCCCATTTACATCTTGATTACATTCCTTGGGAAACCGTCCAGGCCACATTCCGCCTGGCAGGCGGCTGGGAAGACCCACAGAGCACTATGGCAACGCTGGAGGGGCCAGGTCCGCTGGCCAGCTGAGTAAGAGCAAGAGCCGCTAGGCTAGGGAACCTCCCTTCTAGGGCCAGCCTGGATTCCTCAACACCCACCCACCCCACCACCAACCCCAGCCAGCCCCCACTCCATTCAGTGTGCTCCTGCCCTTAGCCCTACTCACCCCCTATCTCCAACCAGACCCATGCACACCCCACCCTCTGCAGGCCTTGACACAGTTCCAAGCCCAATGCCCAGCTTCCCTGGTCCCAGAGCCTCTGTGAGGGCTGCTGTCTTCCTCCTAAGCTACTTCCCTAGGCACAAATGTTTAGGCCTCAAGTTCAGGAAGGGGTAGTGGAAGGTGTGAAGCTATTCACCAGAGTGTAGGCCAGGGCTGGAGCTTTCAAGTTCTGGTTTTCTCTCTCCTTGTGAAAACAAAGTTGCTCAATAAGATCCCAGGAAGGCAAAGAGAGTCAAGGACGAGGGATCAACTCAGACTGCTTACCTCTCCAGAATTTGCTAGAAAATACTTCATTATCTGTGGAACCCTAGAAGCCTCTCCATAGACACTCTAGCTCCTCAGAAAATCTGGTGAAACTCCCTCCTCCAGCAGCCCTGCCTGGGAGGAGCAATGCAATTTCTTGCTTTCCTCCTGTTCCTCTGGCTGCTCACAGTCCCTTTGGAAAGGTCAAGGCACTGACAGGAGGGGGCCTGGGGCCTCCTTCACCAATTCCTAATTGATCTCTCTGTTTTGGGGCAGAGGATGAGCAGTAGTACAGCTCACACACCCCAATCCCTTCTTTTCTCCCTCCCCTCCACTCTCCTCCACTTCCTGCCCTTCACCTTCTCCTTCCTTCCTTCCTTCCTTCCTTCCTTCCTTCCTTCCTTCCTTCCTTCCTTCTTTCCTTCCTTCCTTTTTCCTCCTTCCCTCCTTTCTTCTTCCCTCTTCTTTCCTTCCTCCCTCCTTCCCTATCCCTTCTTCCCTTCTTTCTCCTTCCTTCCTTCCTTCCTTCTTTCCTCTCTCTTTGTTCTTCCCTCCCTCCCTTCTTATTTTAGCAGCAAAAACCTTTCAGCAAGCAAAACCTTATGTGAAAGCCCAGTATTGAATCAGATAAAAAGGTCTTGTTCTGGTTGAGAGGCAATGAGACTCAACAGTCCCGTCAACTGAACTCCCACTTGTGCCCCAGAGGCCCTAGAGCACTCCAAGGAATGGAGTTTGAAACTCACTAGGACTGTCAGCCTTGGAAGCCTCTGAAAAGATACCTCTGCTTCCTCTTAACATGTCCCTCCTTTTCATCCTCATCTTCCCTCTTTTCCTCCCTGCTCTCTTTGGCCTTCTCATGTCTTCTCTCATCCTTCCATGCTTCACTCAGGGCTCATGAGTCCTCCTCATAGAGCCCAAAGTCCAGTCTGGCACTGCTTTTTCTCCCTGGGGCGAGTGGGCAGGAGCCTCATTCCAGCACTGAGCTGTAATTTTGGGTCCCTGGCTTGGCCAGACAGTGCTTGCCAGTTGCATGAGCAGAGGCTCTGGAGCCAGGCATTCCTGCCCAGCCCTTTAAACTGTAATCAAGGTGGGGGTGATGGCACCAACTCCAAAGGGTAGCTGGAGACTTTTTGTTGTTGTTTGGAGGGGCTATGGAAGGTCAAGTGCAATGTCAGGTACAGACACATCCATGAGCTGAAAACCCCTACCCTGGCTATAGGGTGTGGGACTAGACAGTTGAGAGAGCTGTGAATTGGGATCCTGTTTGGATACCAGAGCCCTATAAAGTGCAATCGTGCAGTGGAACCCTCCAGAAAGAACCCACAAAAAGGCTCTATTCAGACAAAGGAAGCAAGGACAGTTAGCGGCTGGGTGCCAAGGTCTGAGCCCAAAGCTTGTCTTGGCTCCCCTGCTTCTAGCCAGGCTCCAGAGTCACCTGGATTGTTTCCTTTTGGTAGTTACTCTGTGCCAGGCAGGGTGCTGGGGCACTGGGGATGCTGTTGCTAACAAATAGACACAAATCTTCGTCCTCATGACGCTGACATCCAAGTCGGGGAGATAGTAATAAAGTAGTTAAGTAGAATAGACTGACACATTGTGACAAATAAAGCAAAGAAGGCAAGAAAGGTAGGGTGGGGTGAAGAAGGGTACAAATTTTTAATGGGATGGTCAGGAGGGTCTCACTGAGAAGGTAACAATTAAGCAAAGACTCCAGGGAGTAGAGGGAGTGACTCATGCAGCTATGGAAAGGGAGAGCACTTCAGGCAGAGGGCTCTGCACGCACAAAGGGTGTGAGGTGAGCACATGCAAGTGTGTTTGCGGAGGCTGGTCTGGCTGGACAGAGCAATGGGAAGAGTGGCTGGAGATGAAGACTGAGAGCTAAAGGGGAGGGAGTGTGCCTGGTAGGGCCGCGTAGGTTACTCTAAGGACTTAGCTTTGCTCTGAGTCAGATGGGAGCCATGGCAGGATTTGGAGGCAGAAGGGGGATATAACCTGACTGAATCATGTCAGCATGGTCCTTTTGGCTGTTGAGTTGAGAATAAATTGTAGGGAGGCACGGGGGAAAGCCAGGAGACTAGTCAGGATGCTCTGCAGTGACCCAGGGAGGAATAATGGGGGCTCAGGGTGGGTAGCTGCTGTGTATGTTTTAAAATTAGAGCTAAAGGATAATAGAAATGAGGGCAGGGGTGAGAAAATAAGAACCCTTTATGAGATGCCAGGCCCTGGACTAAGTTGAGGGGCTACAGAGCTGGCTGAGCCAGGGCCTGACCTGCCAGGCACTCACAGTTCAGCGGAGCTTACAGATCCAATAGGATGCACTGGTGTGCAGATGATTCTAGGAGGCCGCACAAACCCAGGGAAGAGGTTTTACTCCTGAAATGCTAACAGGGCAGAGAGAAGTCATTCTGTAGGGGCTGGGATCAGGCCAGACTGTGGTCAAGGAATCCCGAAGAATGTTGCATAAAGGCAAAAGAGGTAGCATACTTAGGCTGCAGGAGAGCAGCCTGAACACTGATCTCTGCCTCAAAGTCATAGGTTCCTCTTATCTCGAGGCTGGAGAAAAACAAGACTAGCAAAGCTAGTCCCCTGGAAGAATTCCTCATGGAGAAGTCCCAGTCACTCCCTTATTTGCTGAATCAGTCAACGAACATGGATGAAACACCCCCTAAGCAGTATGGGCTAGGCCGAGCCAGGCCAGTCTCTCCAGTCCTGTAGGACTTACAGGACTTCCTGGGTAAAAGAAGTGGGAGAGGTGACCTACAGCAATACTCATTTAGACCCTGTGAGTCAGGGCCAGGGGCCTGGAACCAGGGCTGGCACTAGGGGTGTGACTAGCTTCCTATCGAATTCATTTCCTGGATCAGGCCAATCTTTCCCTTTGCCCTGGCCATTTCCAGGGGCCCAAGACATCCCGACTTCCACTTTCTGTGGGGGCTGGGGGTGCAAGGTGCAGGGCTGAGCCCAGCCAAGCCAGGCCTCATGAGCTTGAGAGAGAGTGGCTAGAATAGGAGCCAAGGCTGTCCCTGGCAAGGGACATAGGCCTCTTAGACCTGGGAGAGGAAGGAACCAAAGTCCCTTGGCCAATGCCTGGTGCAGGACCCTGGTTCTATGCTCCTCAGACAAGAAGGATACAGAGGGCTCATGGGTCACATGCCATTTGATCTACTAGCACAGGGCACAGCGCCCATGGAGCACAGCTCACCACCCGCTGTGATTATCTCACTTCACATACAATACAATAGGAAATCGTATTGGTAATTACAGATTTCATAAGGCCTGATAGCAACAGCAACAACAACAGCAACAACAACAAGAGTAATAGCTGTTATTTATTGAGCCTTTCTGTATGCAGACACGGTGCTGGACACTTTATACATGTTATCTCATTTAAAGTCCACACCAAGCCAATGAGGTATTTGCTATCAGTATGCTCATTTTAGGGACGAGGAAACTCAGGCTCAGAAAAGCTGAGTTCTCTACCCAATGCATATAGCTAGGAAGAAGCAGAACTAGGATTTGAACCTATCTAGGAGCACATGTTGATTTTGGTTAAGGGCGATATAACTGTGAGCCCAGAGTCACAAAACCAAGACCCCCTGTGTGCTTCTGGTGAGGATGAGGGAAGAGGATGGAAGCCCCTTTTAATAGGACTTTCGTTCCCTCCCTTTCCCCATCCTATTCCACCCCACCCTGCCTTCTTCTCCTTATTTTTCTCCTCCCTCTTTGCTGTTACACTGAGGTTATGGGGGCTGAGGCAAGGGGCCCTCCAGCTGCCCTAGCTAGAGATGTAAGGACTGGGGTTGAGGGATGCAGGAGGGGAAATGATTTGGCTTGAAGATCCAGGGCAGAGCAGGGGATTGTGAGCGTGGGGGTGTCCTAGGGATAGAGGATCATGCTACAGACTTGGGCTAAGCCCCCCAAAGCTGCAGTGAGGGTCTGACCTGGCTCCAAACCACTGTGGTCTGGCTCCTTCTTGTTAACAAGGAATGATGAATTTGAGAAATTACTGGAGGGATTGGGGGAAGCAATGAGTTTCCCCATCTACACTCAGGGCAGGTCTGGGGAGTAGGGAGGCCTCCCCAAAGGCCCAAACCCCATTCCTTAACCCCGGCTCCACCCCTCTTAGCTCCACCTTCCCCAGCCCTGCCAACCTGTGATGATGGCCACAGTAGGACAGCACTTACTAGGAACTCAGAGCAGTGGGGGTGAGGGAGCGGCATCACACAGCAGTTCCCACAGTCAGGCCAGTCAAGGCACAACAATGTGGAGCTGAGCTGGGGGCTATTTCTTAGGGAGCATGAAAGAGCAGCTTTCATATGCAACCTTGCTGGAGTCGTCCTATTGGCGCATTTTATACATGAAGGAATGAGGCTCAGAGAGGAGAAATGGCTTGCCCATGGCTGCACATGCAGGTAGGGAGTGGCACAGCTGGGCTTCCTGGAACTTTGCTCTGTTCTTCTGTTCAGCAGAGGAGGAACTCAGGGGAACTACCTCAGCTAGGTCTTCATGGGTAGTCACCCATCAAGCCCTGGAGCAGGGCATTAGACAGACGCTGTAGAGCAGAAGTACCTGGTTCAAATCTGGACTCTCAGGCAAGCTCCTTAACATCCCTATGCCTCAGTTTCCTCATTTTTGAAACAAATACAGCAATATTGTGTCATACATACATACATAAGCCTTTTATAAGGGAGAAAATGAATTAAACTGTGGGAAGCTCTTAGAACTGTACCTGATACATAAGAAACACTAACTGTTCAAGATTACTTCCATGACCCCACCTGCAGGCTCAGCCCCAAATCTGCCACCCATTCTGACCTTGGGCACCCCCAGGCCCACCCTGTTAGTCCCAGTATCCAAATCCTCTCCCCTCCTCCCTACTCCCCTGCTTGTAGTCTGACCCCGATCTCCTGTCCTGGTTTTGGGCTCTGATTGAAAACAGTGCCCAGTTCCAACCTTGTGCATCTCTGCTCTGGTCTCTGGGTGACCTTTCTAGTGCCTTGGTACCTGTCCAGTTTCCTGAAGTCCCGAGGACTGTGCCCTGCCTTGCATTTGCTGGTCCCCTCTGGGGAACTCCCCCTACTGGGATACTGCTACCAACAGCCAGAGCCCCTCCTGCTGCTACCTCCTCACTTGTCCCCATTGCCTAGTATCACCTGTCCTTGGACCCCCTTGCCAGTTACCATGACTTCCTGGAGGACTGTGGACTCCCACAGCTCCCTGGATGGCCCTCAGTGCTGACTGTCACCACAACTCTCCAGAAAGCCTGTTAAGTAGGGACTTGGCCCCTATCCTATCCTGTCTATTGAGAATGGCTAAGGAACCACACCACAAGAAAAAAGAAGTAAGAGGTTTCCTACAGCCAAGCGCAAGTGCAACAGCTCAGTGCTTAGGGCAGAGCTCTGCATGCACTTGGCCCTCCAGAAAAATGTTTTGCCAATCACTGGCATTCCCTCCAATCTCCCTCCCCAGGCCCTGTCGGGGTGGGGGGAAGTACTCAGAGGCTGCTCCCCTGCCCTGTCAACCTGATCTAGTTTGTGCCTGGCTCCGGGAGGTGGAGGTCAAATCTCAGCCACAAAGAAGCAGGAGAGAAGAGAGAAGAGGGAGGAGGAGGAAACATGAAGCAATGCGATGGGAGAGATCAGAGTCCAGCAGTGGAGAAGCTGGGGCAGGGCAGGCCCGGGAGGGGAGAGGAGGGGAAGCTGGGCCCAAGGCTATTTCTGTACAATAATACAGGGGAAGAGGGCCAAGCTGACAGGACAGTGATTAGTCTTCAGGGAGCAAAGGCGAAGACTCTGCCGGCAAGCCTGGGGCTGGAGAAGCTGGCCGGGGGCCCAGTCCGGTGGGCTGGAGCAATGATTTCAGAGGCCCGGAATCTGAGGCGAGCTGGGCCCATGGACTAAGGAGCAGGGAAGGTGGGAGCAGGACAAGGGGAGCCACTCGTCCTCCCTGCCCCACCTCTAGCAGAGAAGGCTGGGAAGGCGGGTGTGAGTTGGCTTGCCCCGGCTGTCTGCCACCATGGGGTTATCTGACTGTGTGTGGGGGCAGAGTTTCTGAAATCCACACCTCCTGGGCTCTGGCCTGTGGGGGAGATGGCGTGAGAAAGAGCCAAGAACACAAGGCTCGGAAACCTCAGGCGAAGAGTCAAGCCTTCATTTTCTTTCCCACGGGATTTTCAGTCATGAGGTCCAGGAAAGGGGGTGTCAGAGGGTCATGGTGTGGGGAGGGACAGGGAGCTCACATTCATGAGGCACCAACTCTGTACCATGCTCCTTGCTAGACACTGTCACATTGAATCCTCCTGAAAACCAGGTGAGTTAGGAGTGTTCAGACTGGCTTTGCACTGAGGAAACTGAGGCCCAGAGAGGCAGGGTGAAGCCTCACATCATACAGCTAGAAAGAGGAAGAGTGATAACTGACCCCAGGTCTGTCCTACTCCAAGGCCCTGGCTTTGGAAGCAATATAGCAAAGTGAGGGGTTAAGAGTCTGAGCTCTAAGGCCGAGCGCGGTGGCTCACGCCTGTAATATCAGCTGTTTGGGAGGCCAAGGCGGGCAGATCCCCTGAGGTCAGGAGTTCCAGACCAGCCTGGCCAACATGGCAAAACCCCGTCTCTACTAAAAATACAAAAATTAGCCAGGCGTGGTGGCACACACCTGTAATCCAGCTACTCGGGAAGCTGAGGCAGAAGAATCACTTGAACCCAGGACGTGGAGGTTGCACTGAACTGAGATCGCACCACTGCACTCCAACCTGGGCAATAGAGCAAGACTCTGCCTCAAAAAAAGAGTCTAGGCTCTGGTGTACGGCTATCTGGCTTTGATTCTACCACCTGTTCCCTGACAGCTGTGTGATCTTGGGCAAGTTACTTCACCTTCCATAGTCTCAGTTTCCTCATCTGTAAAGTGAGGCTAATGATGGTATGTACTCTTAAGACTGTTATGAGGATTAAATGAGTTGATATGTGGAAAGTGTCTAGAGCAGTGCCTGGTATACCATATACAATAATCCATCCCTGATAAGTGTTTTATGAATATTTTACCACTGTCCTCCATGGGCTTCCTTAGATGAAGGAGGAGAGGCAAGAGAGCTGGGTTGGGGAAATACAGGGCAGAGGGTCGCTCCAATCCCCGTAGAATTTAGGTCCTCCCACATTTGGACAATAGTATCAGGCGTCTTCCAGCAGGGAGCCCGAGTGACCCAGCAATTGCACTTCTGGGAATTCATCCTAAGGAAATAATGGGTCAAGAGAGCAAAGATGTATGTACCAGGATGTTCATTGCCAGGGTGTCTATTATAGTGAAAAACAGGGCTTGCTTACATGAATTATGGCATATTCATACAGTCACCATTAAAAACA
Source organism: Colobus angolensis palliatus (assembly GCF_000951035.1). Lineage (NCBI taxonomy): Eukaryota > Metazoa > Chordata > Mammalia > Primates > Cercopithecidae > Colobus > Colobus angolensis. The sequence goes on along the minus strand of NW_012115333.1, from coordinate 2,905,140 downwards.
ATAATGTGGCCTTTTCAGTCCTGACAAGGGAAGAGATCCCTGATTTAACTGTTAAGGAAAGAAATGCAGGTAGGTAGTGCTGGGGAGAGGAGGTCTTGGAGCATCAGGGCTAGAAAGGGGAACCCATTCATATATCTGGAGCACCCCATAATTATTTACTATGGGCCTTCACTACTTTTCTAATTAAAAGAAAACAAGCAATAAAACCTCACAGTCTCAGAACCTCCAGCTGGAAAGTGGTCATCTGCATGAGGCTGCTGAGGATCTCCCTGGACAGGAGTGATCTCCTCACTTGGGAGCAGGCCCAGAATTTCTTCTCCCTCCCAGCCCTTCTCCCTGCCAAGAAGCGGGGGAGCAAAAGGGCCTGGTGGAGTCAGACAAACCTGGCTTTTGCTGCTAAAACAAAGCTTCAATACCACTGGCCAACATGACCTTCCTCATTCATTCATTCATTCATTCATTCATTTGACAAATATTTATTGAGCACCTACTATGTACCTAGACTAAGTGATGAGAACACAGCAGTGAGTGAAATAGACAAAAATCCTTGGTCTCATGGAACTCCCATTTTAGTGAAGGCAGACAGACAGTAAGCAAGATAGATACTCTAGGGAGTCTATGGGATGGTGAGAAGCACTATGAAGAAAAAGAAAACAACAAGTGAGAAGGGTGAATGTGACGCTGGCGTGGAGGAGCAATGCAAAATAGAGTGGTCAAGGAAGGCCCCCCTGAACAAGTGAAATGGAAGTAAACACCTAGAGCAGGTGGAGAAAGCCATGTGGAGAATTTGGAGGAAGAGCACTCCAAGCAGAAGGAATAACCAAGTGTAATGACCTTGAGGCAGGAGGGGTGTTTGGTGTGTTAAAGTAGAAAAAAGAGGCCAAGCAGGCTGAAGCGGGAATAGTGAAGGGGAGAGGAGGAGTAGATTAATTTCAAGATGAAACAAGTATGAAAGTAGATGGGACTTGGTAAGCCATGTTAAGGCTTTGGCATTTACCCTGACTGCCATGTGGGGCCAGGACAGGATTTTGAGCAAGAGAAGTGACAAGGGCTAAACCTAAGCAGTTTTTAACAGGATCGCTTTGGCTGCTGTCCTGAAAACAGACGGAAGTGGGAAGGGCCAAAGAGGGAAGCAGGGGACCAATTAGGAGGCTAAGACAGTAATCCAGGTGAGAGGTGGTAGGTGCCTCACACCAGAGTGGCAGTGAAGGTGGAGAGGGCTAATTGCTACCATAGTCACTTTCTATTCTATTCTTTCTGCTCTAGTCTGCTTTATTTCTATTCCCCCTCAACTCCACAATGAGCTGTGGCAACCACTCTTCTGTAGTAAGAATAAGACGTTCAGCATGTCCTGATATAGAAATACTTTTCTTAGCCCTGCTCCACCCCAACCTGCTGCCAGGTCCCTGCCTGCTCTTGAAGCCTAGGCTTAGACGGTCACCTCCGTGAAGGCAGGGACTTTTGCCTGTTTGGTTTACTGCTGTACCTCCAGTGCCTACAACAGTGTCTGGTGATTACTTGGCATTGAATGGAGTGATGGATGGATGGATGGCGAACAGTGCAGTGGAAGTCTAAAGGAGGGAGCAAGGAATTAAGCCTGATGGTGGGAGGAGGAGAGGGGTGGAGATGGGTGGACACATCTGATTTGCCTATTCAGCCAAAGCCCTAGAGAGCAATCCTTAGCCTCGGAACATACCCGCAGGCACAGGTGGGCCCTTCCTCTCTCAGCCTGGCTGACTCAATATGGGTGTGAATGTTAGTCATCTCATTGTTTGGTCACAGGAAAATAGAGATCCCACTTGGGCAGGATCACTTCCACCTTAGGAGAAGGGAAGCAACTGTAGGGAAACAGAAAGAGTCAGTGGTACTGATTGAGAGACAGGAATTAGGAATAGAGAGAGTCCAAAGCTTGAGCCCATCTCAGTTCTGAAAAACCAGAAGCAATATTTTTTTCACTCTGCCCTCCTGGCACAATCCTCTTACCTCTCCCAGAAGGCTCATTCCCATTCAACAACATACTTTCCCAATCTCTTTGTCATCCCTCCTGCTGATTCTTCCCCAAGCCTCCCTACCAGCCCTCTAGTTCCTTTGGAACTCTTGCTTCATTCAGTGGAAGCTCTCCTTAATCTTGAAACTATCTATAACCTCCTTTCTTAGCAATAACCTAATTCCCTGCAGGGTCTATCCCCTTCATCTCTGTAGTCTGCTGCAGAAGCCTCACTTTCCCTTTAACTCAAGAAGAGGGTACATTGGCTGACTCAGTCAGATCACAGCTACACCATTTCCTTCCTATGTTATCCATGAGTACGCCATGAGCCATTATTAATGTGATCTGGAGCAGGTCTTACAAAGACTTATCAAGTGTATTACCAATAAGAGGGGTAAGAAACTCTCTCACTCTACTGTTTTGTTTTGCGTTTTCCTGTTCATTGGTCATTCAGGACTTCTAGTTATACATGGCAGATTGAACAAGTATATTTAGTGCTGTTCCCTCCCCGAGTGCCACTAAAATGATGGTAAAGAAATTTAGAAAAGGGATTAGATTAGATGGCTAAGAAAATAGGACTGGAAACGACTGCAACAAAATGGTGGCAGCTGGAAAATAGATGGAAGAGGACTGGAGGAAGGGGAAACTCACACTGGCAGTGAAGAAAGTCCAGAAGCAGACCAATTTACTCCACAAACCTCAGAAATGCCCAGGATTAAGGCTCACCAGATACCTCTGGAAGTGGGGGCATATTTGGGCCGAAAGCAAGTGGACTAGTTGAAAGTCTGTATGAAAAATATTAGACTGTCAAATCTTTCTTTTTTCATATTAGCAGAACATCAGAGGTTTACTTGCCAGAGAGGCTAGATGCGAAGACACCAAATATGTTCCAGACATCACTGGAGCAGGAGAATAAAGTGATAATCTACATACTAGACAGTGAGGCTCTCCGTGTCCTCTTTCCCCACTCAGCTCCAAGAACATAGGCAGCCATACCACAGTATTATCTCCCTTCCCCTGCAGGACATTGAAATCTTCCTCTCTGGAGAATCTGATATTCGGGTGTCCCCTAAAAAGTCCATAAAATGCACTCTACTGTGACCAGTTAAAAAACCCAGAATTCCAGTAAGTCTTTTAGCTCCTCACTCTAACAAATGAGCAGACAGCCCAGAATTACCAGATATTTGAGGAAGTCCTTTAATGTGGAAGATAAAGACCAAAGCAACCAGAAAAAATTAATCCAGAGGAAAGAGAAGCAAAGTGAAGAGCAAAAGAAAACCAAGCACAACAAACCACAATATCTCATTAACTTGCAACAACAAAGGGCAATCTTTTTGCCCATGTCATAAATTATCTGCACGTCGACTACAGTTCTGCTGTATGTTGTCTTCGTGTCAGGTCACAAGCTGAAGGAGCAGCTTCTATCTGAGGTATCATCAAACTCATAGCAGAGGGGAGAGCAAGATGTGGGATCACACAACTCTCAAAGCTTAGTACACTTGGCAAAAAGATCCTAAAATATTGCAGAAAGAAAAAAAAAACAGGTGCATACAAAGCCTCAAGAATGAAAACAGCATCAAACTTTTTGACCACACACTGGAGGCTAGAAGATACATAGATCAATGTTTTTAATTTTTTTAGGGGAAATGATTTCCAACTTAGAATTTTATACTCAAGCTATGAATCATGTGTGGGGGATAAAGGAAAGATATGTTCAGACTACACAGTTGTCAAAATACATGCTTTGCATGCACCCCTTCTCTAGAAGCTACTGGAGGATCCAATCCAACAAAATGAAGAGTAAGCCAAGAAAAGAGGTAGACAGAAAACCCAGGAAACAGAGAATCTAACGTAAGAGAAAGGTGGAGCTGTTCCTCGGGATAATGGCAAAAGGGATGTCCCCAGACAATAGACAGCCAAGCAGCAATCCTAGGACCCAAGCAGGCCAGCTGGAACACGATCATGGAGGATTCCAGGAGAGATGGTTCCAAGAAAAAGATGTTTGAACACACTGAGATGAGATTTACTCTCTAGCAAACAGTTTGGGGATAAATTATGTATAAGTACACAGAAAACAAAGCAAACACACACAAAAAGAAGACAATTATTAATTCTGGGGAACACAGAAAGTATCCAGGAAAGGACATGCAACCATAGGACATCTCAGGGCTCATCGTGACATTAATGTAAGCACTGAATATTGATAGACCTACATCAGGACCATGGGAAGAAGGAAATTGCTTGTATGTATTCAGTTGGATGATAAGAGAGCTACATCCTTGTCTTCTAGAATGGGAAGTCAGATAATATCTGAAATTGGAGAATCAAGACATATCAGTACATAACTTAGAAATATAGAGGAAAAGATTTTTCAGCTAAAAAGGATGAAAATGTTTGGCTCTAACGTGTTAAAATTGGGTGTAGAAAGTGCGAAGGCAGAAACCTGGTTTTTATCATAAACCTTACAAACTATGTACATTGATTAAAAATATCTTTTAATATTTTATTTTCCTAATTAATTGTGAGGTTGAGTACCTTTTAACATGTTTATTGACAATATTTGTAGTTCCTCTTCTGTAAATTCCATGTTGATGCCCTTTGTCTATTTTTCTTTTGGGTGGTTGACCTCATTTCTAGGAGTCCACTATAAATTGATTCATAGATTAATTCATTCAACAAATGTTTATTGAGTACCTATTGTATGCCAGGCACTGCTGAAGGTGCTGGGGATACAGCAGGAGACAAGACAGACCAAGTCCTTGGTCTTCCAGAGCACACATCCTGGTGGGACCAAAGAAGTGGTGAAGGAATGCACAGACACACTACTTGCTGGTAACAAGTCAGGGCTCTGAGGAAAAGGGAAAAGGATAACAGGATGAATTCTGAAAGATGGGGAGTGGCTGCCTTGGATTGGTCAGTTTGGGAAGGCCTCTCTGAAGAGATGAAATTGGAGTCGTTCAGCCCTGGAGAGGATTTGGGGACAGATGTAGTATTTCAGACGCTAGGAATATAGCAACTGTACATGTGCTAATGTAAAAAAACAAACAACAACAAAAAAACAAAACAGGAGGGGTGGTGGAAAAACAGAAGGAAGGCCACCGTGGGCAAAAGTTGCCAATCATTTCTCCCAATCTGTCACTTGTGTTTTAACTTTGCTTGTGGTGCCTATTGTCATACAGATGTTTCAGAAATTTGATGCCATCGAATGTATCAATCTTTTCATTTAGAGCTTTTGCTTTCTGTAGTTTCCTTAAAAGGAGGTTTTCCCCACATCAATATTATTACCATGCTTTTCAGTATTTTCTTATAATAGTACCATATTTTGTATTTTACACTTCATGCTATTAATTTTTTATAATTTCATTTTTAAGTGGTGTGAAGAAAGGATTTAAATTTTTTCCCAAATGATAGCCAATTGCCTCAATACCATTTATTGAATAGACCATTCTTTCCCTACCAATTTGAAAAGTCGCCTCTATTAAACAGCAGATTACCACACACACATGGATATGTTTCTGGTCTCTATTCAGTTTCGTTGTGCTATATCTCTAACCCTGTGCTAGGTCTGATTATTAGGCCAGTAATCCTGCCTCAAGCCAAATTGGCTATTTAGGGCCCTTGTCCATTCTGATTGGTCTGAGTTTATGCCATACTCATTGTTATCTGTTTTGAATAGAGCTTTACCACACAGTTTTTACTCCTAGAAATGTATAAAATATTTTGATGTATGGTAAAGCAAGTCTCCCTTTTCATTGTTCTTCCCTTTCAAAATTGTCTTAGCTATTCTTGCACATTTTCTCTCACACGTGAATTTTCTAATCAATTTGTCAAGTTCTGTGAAAACTCCTGCTGGGAATTTGACTGTGATTGAATTAAATTTATGGATTAGCTCTGGAAAAAAAAACTGATACCTTTACAATATTGAGTTTTCCCATCCGAGAACATGCATATTTCTCTGTTTATTTAGATCTCTTTCAATATTCTTCAATAAAATTTTATAGTCTTCTTTTTATATGTCTGGTTTTTCTTTATATGTTCTTTATATGTTTGGTTTTTCTTTAGGTATTTTATAGTTTTGTTGCTTTTGTGAAAGGATCCCATCTATCTATTTTGTTTTCTAATTGCTCGTTGCTGGTTTCTATTGATTAATTTTTAAGTAAACTTTTTATTTTGGAATAGATTTAGATTTATAGGAAAATTCCAAAGATAGTACAGAGTGTTCCCACATACTCCATGCCTTATTTTCATATTATTAACAACTTACATTACTATGATACATTTGCTATAATTAATAAACCAATATTGATATATGACTTATTAATAACTAAAATCTATAGTTTATTCATATTTCCTCAGTTTTTACCTAATGGCTTTTTTTCTGTTCCAGGATCTCACATTAAATTTAGTTGTCATGTCTCCTTAGGCTCCTCATGACTGTGACAGTTTTTCAGACTTTCCTTGTTTTTGATGACCTGGACTGTCTTGATGAGTACTGCTCAGGTATTTTGTAGAATGTCCCTCAGCTGGAATTTGTCTAATTTTTTTTGTCATGATTAGACTGGGGTTATGGGTTTTGGGGAGGAAGCCCACAGAGATAAACTACCATCTTCATCATGTCATATGAAGAGAACATACAATCAACATGACTTGTCACTGTTGATGTTACTGTAATCACCTAGCTGAGGTAGAGTTTATCAGACGTTTCCAGTGTAAAGTTATTTTTCCCGCTTTTCGTAGTGTACTCTTTGGAAAGAATTACTCTGGGCAGTCCACACTCAATGAGTGGAAAGTTATGCTCTAACTTCTTGAAGGCAGAATATCTACATAAATAATTTGAAATTCTTGCACATGGGAGATTTGTCTCTCTCCTCCATGCATTAATTTATTCAGTCATTTATTTACATCAGCACGGACTCATGGATATTTATTTCTATACTGTGAGTTATAATACAATACTAGTTTATTTGTTTTGTTGCTCAGAGTTCTAGCTTTGGCCAATGAGAGCTCTTTTAGTTAGTTCCTGTGCTCCTTTAATATACCCCAACAACGTGTGGTTTATTTTTGTTTATTGTTTTTGTTTTTCGAGTACTTCTTTACCTTCTCATACTACAGAATGTTCCAGGCCTATCTTGTATAGCTCCTGCCTCGGTCCTAAAATCAGCCATTTCTTCAAAAAGCCCTGGTTCCTTTTATTGAAGGATGATATTAGAAAACAAGATCTGGGTGTGAGGTGTGTTCATTGCTACTGGGGTGTCATTGCTTCCAGGACCTCTCAGTTGACAGAGCAAGGAAATATGTGTGTATACTAATCCATATATATGCATATGTTAACAAATATTTCTATGAATAACCATCTATATCTATATTAAGCTAAACATGGGTTTGTACTAATGCCTCCAACTCTAATCTGTTACCACATGGATAATTCTAGTCTCCTCCCCTTGCTTATCTATAAACTCTCACTCCAACAGTGAGAAACCAGGTTCCCACCATCTGCCATCCATTCACTTTAATTGTTCACTTCTAGTATAGATGTATAGTGGTACAAGAATTATTAACTCATACCACTGTGGGAAACAGCTTCAACTAGAGTAGAGTACTTAAGTACAGTTTACTTTATCTTTAGTCTTACAGACTACTGATTTCCAAAGTTACTTAGGTCAATACCTTTTCTACTCGCCACCCTTCAGTGACATTGTTTCATATATTTATAATACAGTTAGATTATTTTGTCACATTCTGAATTTCATCCTGGGATCCCTAATCTCCTAAATAATTTTCAAAATTTGATACATTAAGGTTCCCACTTTGTGCTGTAAAGTTCTATGGATTTTGAAAAATATAGTGTCATGTATCCACCACTACAGTATCATACAGAATAGTTTCACCACCTAAAAGTCCCCTGTGCTTTACCTAGTTATCTCTTACTCCTCTGCCTGCAAGCCCTTGACAACCACTGATCTTTTTACTATATGATCATCACTATAGCTTTGCCTTTTCCGGAATGTCATGCAATTGAATTTATACAGTATGTAACATTTTCAGATTAGCTTCCTTCAAGTAGCAATATGCATTTAAGATTCGTTCATGTCTTTCTGTGGCTTGATACCTCATTTCTTTTTAGCACTGAATAATATTCCACTGTATGGATGTACCACAGTTTGTTTTACTCATTCACCTGTTGAAGAATAGGTGAATCTTTGTTGCTTCCTGTTTTGGGCAATTATTAATAAAGCTGCTATAAATATCTGTGTACAAGTTTTTGTGTGAGCATAAGTTTTCAAACAGTTGAGTAAATACCTAGGAATGCAATTGTTGGATTGTATGTTAAGACAATGTTTAGCTTTGTAAGAAACTGTCAATTGTCTCCTGAAGTAGCTGTACCATTTTGCATTCCCACTAGCAGTGAATGAGAGTTTCCATTGTTCCACATCCTCACTAGCCATTAGTATTGCCAGTTTTTGTATCTTAGTCTTTCTAATAGGTGTGTAGTGTTGTTTAAATTTGAAATCCCTAACGAAAAGTGATGCTGAACATCTTTTCATGTTTGTTTGTCATTTGCACATCTTCTTTAATGTGGTGTCTTTTTAACTCTTTCACCTGTTTTTAAATTGTGTTGTTTTCTTATTTTTGCATTTTATTTTTTTTTATATTTTGGATATAAGTCCTTTATCACATATGTATTTTTCAAATATTTTCTCCCAATATAAGGCTTATTTTTAGATTCTCCTAACAGTGTCTTTCACAGAGTAGATGTTTTCAATTTTAATCAAGTATAATTTATCCATTTTTTCTTTCATGAATTGTGCATTTGGTGCACAATTATAAAAATATCTAAAAACTCACAATATCTAAAAAAACACAATATCTAAAAACTCACTACAAACTGAAGGTCACCTTGATTTTCTCATATGTTTTCTTCTAGAAGTTTTTTAGTTTCATGTTTTACAATTATGTCTATGACTTATATTGAGTTAATTTTTTTTTTTATTATACTTTAAGTTCTAGGGTACATGTGCATAACGTGCAGGTTTGTTACATATGTATACTTGTGCAATG
>NW_012115333.1:2857360-2890849 GCF_000951035.1 Colobus angolensis palliatus | reverse complement strand
CGGTCTTCTGTGTCCTTCGCGCTGGGAGTTGGAGACTGCAGCTGTTCCTATTCGGCCATCTTGCTCCGCCCCCCATATTGAGTTAATTTTTATGAAAGGTTTAAGGTCTGTGTTTAGGTTTTATGGCTATTTTTGTTTTGTTTTGGTTTGGAATTTTTATTTTTAATTTTATTTATTTATTGATTTATTTTTTGCCTGTGGTCATACAATTGTTCTAGCACCATTTATTGAAAAAACTATCCTCTTTCTATTGAATTTCCTTCACTCATTTATCAAAGATCAATTGACTATATTTGCATGGGTCTATTTCTGGGCTCCTAATTCTGTTCTATTGGTTTGTGTGTCTATTCTTATACCAATACTACACTGTCTTGATTACTGTAGTTTTATAATCAGTCATGTCATGGAATTGGATCATGTGGATCCTTCAACTTTGTTCTTCTTTGGTATTGTGTTGATCATTGTAAGTCTTTTGCTTTTTCATATAAACTGTAGGACCAACTTGTCTATACAAAATACCTTGCTGGGATGTTCATTAAGACTGTGTTAAATCTACAGATCAAATTTGGAAGAATTGACATCTTAACACCATTGAGTCTTCCATTCAATGAGCACAGCATACTTTCCAAGTCATTTAGATCTTTGATTTCTATCATTAATTTTGTAGTTTTTCCACATACAGATCCTATACATATTTTATTAGATTTATACCTAAGTATTTCTATTTTTGTTGCATTGTAAATGATATATTTTATTTCAAATTCCAATTGTTTATTGTTAGTATATAAGAAAGCAATTCAAATGTGTATATTAACCTTGTATTCTACAACCTTTCTATACTTACTAATTTCAGGGGGACTTTTTGGGGGGTCAATTCTTTGGAAATTTTCACATAGACAATCATGTCATCTGTGAACAAAGAAAGTTTTATTTATTCCTTCCCAATCTCTATACTTCCTATTTCTTTTTCATGTGTTATTGCACTAAGACTTGCAGTACAATGTTGAATAAGAGTAGTGAGAAAGAACATCCTTGCCTTCTTCCCAATCTTAGTGGGAAAGCATCTAGTTTCTCACCATTAAATATGATGTTAGCTCTTGTAGATGTTCCTCATCAAGTTGTAGAAGTCCCCCTCTATTCCTGGCTTACTAACAGTTTTCTTCTTCCTCTTCTTCTTCTTTTTTTTTTTTTTTTTTTTTTCCACAGAGTCTCACTCTGTTACCCAGGCTGGAGTGCAGTGGCACAATCTTGGCTCACTGCAAGCTCCATCTCCCAGGTTCACGCCATTCTCCTGCCTCACCTTCCTGAGTAGCTGGGACTACAGGTGCCCACCACCTCGCCCAGCTAATTTTTTGTATTTTTAGTAGAGACGGAGTTTCACCATGTTAGCCAGGATGGTCTTGATCTCCTGATCTCTTGATCCACCCGCCTTGGCCTCCCAAAGTGCTGGGATTACAGGCATGGGCCACCATGCCCGGCCTACTAACAATTCTTTTCTAATTATGAATGTGTGTTTGAGTTTGTCAAATGCTTTTTCTGCATTAATTGATATAATCATATGATCTTTCTTCTTTAACTCGTTGATGTGGTGGATTAGATTGACTTTCGAATTTGGAATCAACCTTCCATACCTGGAATAAAACCCATTTGCTCATGGCATATAGTTCCTTTTATACATTATTGAATTCAGCTTGCTAATATTTTGTTGAAGGTGTTTGCATCTGTGTTCATAAGAGATATTGGTCTGTAGTTTTCCTTTCTTGTAATGTCTTTATCTCATTTAGTTTTGGCATTAGTGTAATGCTGGCTTCACAGAATGAGTTAGGAAGTATACACTCTGTTTTTATTTTCTTGAAGAGATTGTAGAGAATGACTATTGTTTCTTCATTAAGTTTTTGGCAGCATTCACCAGTGAACTCATCAGGGCTCAGTGCATTCTCTTTTTGGAAGGTTGTTAACTACAGGTTCAATTTCTTTAATAGATATAGTCCTGTTCAGATCATCTATTTATCTTTATGTGAGTTTTGGGGATTTGTGTTTTCCAAGGAATTGGTTCATCTCACCTAAGTTATCAAATTTGCAGGCATAGAGTTGTTCATAGTATTTCATTATTATACGTTTAATGTCTAAAAAGTCAGTACTAATGGCTTCTCCTTCTTTCATTTCTGATATTTGTAATTTGTGTCTTCTATCTTTTTTTCTTGTTGGTCTGGCCAGAGACTTATCAATTTTTTGACCTTCTTAAATAACTGGGTTTTGGTTTTGTTGATTTTTTCTATTGTTTTTCTTTTTAAATTTCATTGATCCCTGTACAAATTTTTATTATTTCTTTCCTATTGCTTTCTTTAGGCTTAAGCTACTCTTGTTTTTTCTAGTTTCCTAAGGCAGAAGCTTAGATTATAGATTTTAGATCTTTCTTCTTTTCTAATACAGTCATCTGCTTCATAACGAAGTTTTGGTCAATGATGGACTGCATATATGGTGATGACCCCATAAGATTACAATACTGTATTTTTGCTGTGCTTTTCCTAAGCTTATGTATGTCTGGATACAAACATACCTACCATTGTGTTACAATCACCTACAGTATTCAGTACAGTAACATGCTGTAAATGTTTGTAGCCTAGGAACAATAGGCTATACCACACAGCCTAGGCTACACCATCAAGATCAGTGTTAAGTACACACTATGATGTTCATACAACAACAAAATTGCCTGGCAACACGTTTCTCAGGACGTATCCCTGTTGTTAAGAGAATATGCATTAAATATGCTATAAATCTCCCTCTAACTACTGATTTTTTCTGTATGCCACGAACTTTCAATTGTATTTTCATTTTCATTTAGTTCAAAATATTTTTAAATTTCCCTTCAGACTTCTTAGACCCATATGTGTTACTTAGAAGTGTGCTGTTTAATATTGGTGGATTGTCTATTGACTTTTAATCCTGATGTTTTATCTGTTCAGTAAAGTTGAATGTTTACTAGTCTTAATAATTTTTAAACTGCTTCTCTTGGATTTTCTAGATAAACAATATCATCTGCAAATATTGATTATTTATATCTTATTTTTCAATATTTGTATCTGTTAATTTGTATTTCTCACCATATTACATTGGCCAGCATCTTCGGTACAATATTGAAAAAGAATGGTAATGTTGGCGACAAGAACAATGATTCTTGTCTTCTTCTTGTCTTTGGTAAGTAAGGCTCATCATAACCACTAAATGTGATGTTTGCTGTAAGCTTTTGATTTCTTCCAGTTTTCTAAAAGTTTTGTTTTGTTTTAATGAGAAATGGGTATTTAATTTTAGCATGTTTTTAAAATCATCTATAAAAATTATGACACAGTTATCCTCTAATGACAATATAGTGAATTACTTGATAGATTTTTTTCGAATGTTGAATCAGCATAATGAGGTAGATTCAAATCCCAGCTTTTCCTCAGTTTACTATCTGTGGGCTTGTGTAACCCTTACTCTCCTCAGTTTTCTAAACAATAGGAGTTACCACATGAGGTTGTTAGGCAAAATTAATAAGTTAATACATATTTTCTATTACATATATACACACACACACATATATATACACACACACACAACATATATCATGCATATGTGAGGAACCTAGAACAGGGCCTAGTATATAATAAGTACTAAATACTTTTTGTAAATGTTGCTTTCTTGGAGGTAATTTCTATATGGTTATGATTGATTTAGCATGCCATCAGATTTTGTTCACTAAATGTTCATGGCTTTTTCATTGATATGATTAGCTAGTAATATTCTTCACATAAACTCCTTGTTGTCTACCCTCTGTATCAGGCTTGTCTAACTTCCTAAAGTGAATTCGATAGCTGGCTACCTTTTTCTACATTCAGAAACAGTTTATCTAGTAAAGAAAATTATCTGAGCCTGTTGCATATATTTGTATTAATTATATATTGCTATGTAGCAAATTATCCCAAAACCTGGTGGGTTAAAACAAGAGACATTTATTATCTCACAGTTTCTGTAGTCAAAAAACCAGCTTAGCTGGACATCTCTGATTCAGGGTCTCTTATGGACTGCAATCACGTTGTTGGCTGGGGTTGCAGTCATCACAAAATTCAACCGGGGCTGGATCCACTTCCAAACTCATTCACGTGGCCATGGGTTTTTGGATTGAGAAACTCAGTTCCTCTCTGGCTGCTGGGCAGAGGACTTTCTCAGTTCTTTGCCAAATTCACTCCTCCATAGGGCAGCCCACAACATAGCAGCTTGCTTCATGAAGGCCAGCATGGGAGAACCAGAGTGCCAGAAAGATAGAAGTCAGTTTTTTTGTAACCTAATTTTGGAAAGGACGCCTGATCACTTTTGCTGCATTCTATGCATTAGAAGCAAGTCACAAAGCCAGTCCACACTCAAACGGAGAAGCTTATGCAAAGGTGTCAATACGAGGAGGTAGGGACTATTGCAGGCCGTTTTAGAGGCTGTCTACCACAATTTTTAAGGGTAGATCTTTGACTACTCTTCCAATTCCTTTCATGGTTGTTGGTCTAACCAGTTTTACAGTACTTCTTAGACAATTTTGGTAATTTATCATTTCCTAGAAAATATTTTTGTCTAGGTTTTCAAACTTATTTGTAAACTTAAAAAAATCTCATCTAGGTCTGAGGTTCACTTCTATTATTATTTATGTCTTCCCTCTCTTTTTCTTTTTCAGAAAGAATGTCTGTCTCTTTCATTGGTTATTTCAAAGAACCAGTTTTTCATTTATTGCTCAATTCTATTTTTTGTCTTTTCTTTCATTGATTTATGCTTTTATCTTTATTAATTCCTTCCTTTTACTTTCATTTGTGATTATTTGTGTTTCTTCTTAGCTCTTGAAAGCTAAGTTGTATCATTTCAATCCTGTACAATCCTGTACATCCATGTTTAGTTAGTAGATTAGTAAGTTAACACTTGTGTAAATTTCTTAGGAAATTAAATTATTTATAATATAATTGTGGACTTGCTGATCTCTGCTTTAAACCTATGTTGTAAAAGTTCACTACAGTTATATCTTTGTTGTGGCCTGTGTTTATTATCAATGAAATATTCTTTATATTTTTAAATGCTTTTTGCTTAGAGTTTTGTTTTGCCCGACGCAGCTATACCTGTTTTCTTTTTGTTGGTATTTGAGCATATTTTTTCATTTAATTTATTTTCAATCTTTCTGCATTATTTTGTTTTACATGTGTGTCTTGTAAATGACCTATAGCTATATTGACTGTTGATGTAATCTGAGTGTCTCTGTCTTTTAATAAGGCAATTAAACATTCACGTTTAGTGTGATTGCTTATATGCTTAGAATAATTCCTGCCATCTCATTTGATATATATTTTTATCTAGTCTGCTTTCTTATTGCTTTCTCTCCATCGCTTTTGCTCTCTTTTGTTGAATGGACGGAATTTTTTCTTTGTTCCATTTTATTTTCAGCAATGGTTTAGGAAGTGTACATTTCATTTGTAAGATTTTAACTTTACCCATACACTCTTAATACATATACTAAAGCGTATGCATTCTCTATCAACATTTAGCATTAATCTGTATGTCTTTTCTCCCTCCAAACAAGGCAATCAACTCAGTACGCATTTTCTTACCTCTGCTCCTTCTTTGCAATCCTACGCTCCACCTTCTGCCCAATGCTGCCACTCCAATCATTTCCTGTGTTGATACACTCTCTTACAGGTTTACTCATTTCTTTGTGTGTTGTTTCTTAATTCCTCTTTCTTGTACTTGAACTCATTTTGCTTCTTAGAGTAATATATTTACTCTAGGTTATTTCAGATAAAATTTGTAACATAACATTTTTGAGTGCTTGAATGTCCGAAAATGCCTTTCTTTCATTGTCTTTGTTGTCTCTTGGTTATGAATTTTTAAAAAATATTAATATCTATCACTTCTAGAGATTTGGGCTATGAGATAGAGTCTATTATGTGTACTCAGTCCATCATTTTACTCTCTTCATACCGATTTCTTAAGCCAGGACTCACCAATGTCTATGGCCTAGGTCTAAGAAAACGTCCCTTCTGTCATCCCTTTCTTTGCTCTCCAGCCCCTATCAGGAAGATCCATCAACCATCAGGACACTGATTGGGCCACCTTGAATTAATGGGTCAGATCACTACGCACCAAATATCAGGGTAAGACTGTGGATTGCTCTTCCTTTTCTCTTTCACCCACATGGCTAGAGCTATAATGCTGGTTTAGAAATAGCTTTTAACCAGCCATTATTCTCTCTTTTGTCACTTTATCCAATGAAGTCGATAGGAGTGAGCTAATATCTGAAATTCAGTTTTGGCCATGTGGTAGGAAGAGATCCCTCAGGACTCAAGGCTAGGCCCCACAACCCTGCCCAGTGTATAAGAGCTCGCATTGAGGTTTGAGGCCCAAAGCCCAGCTAACAATGAAGTGTTACTTTGCTTTCCTTTGCCATTGTTCTGTGTGCATATTTCTCTCCTGGGAGCCTTGTGGGGAGAGCTGGCTTTGGTCTGGGGCAATATTTTGGTATTCTCAGGTCCCTTGGCCACACTTGGACATTAATTGCACCATATTTCCAACAATAGCTTCATATTAATATTATTCTTGCAATTCCAATTCTTTAAAGGTATACAGAGTAAAACAATGTGCCTTCGGTGAATAAGACAGGGGTGTCAATTTCAATGTGCTACAGCCTTAGGGCTACCATACACATTTGCAGAAGTTATGAATGATACAGTTCTAAGATGCTCACTTCTCATGAGAGACCACGTAGATGAAACTCCCCAGAGTTGTGCACAACCTATACAACACTGTGAGGTGTGCCTACGACTTCTGTCTCAACTGTCTCTAAGGATGCTTGCCAATCCCTTTGCCCTTAGAAAACAGTCTTGTAAATATCTACTGTCCTAACATTCCAAGACTTGTCATTTTTCTTTATCCCATCCCCTGGGGTTACACCTGTTAGCTTTTTGATATCTGCTTGGGCTTAACTTGAGGCATAGAGAGGGAGCTTGCCCCAGACTATATAGATGGGAAATGGAGAAACTGGTGTTCAAAGCAAGGTCTATCACTCCAAAGCCTGTACTCTTTGTCTACTATAGGCAAGGTGGCTGGAAGAACACAACTGGCAAATGTCTGAGGTTTTTAGCCCACAAAGGTCATGATTATCTCAGACACTTGTTTATTCATTCACTACATTTTCTCTAAGTCTCTGCCTCAGGTGATTACCTTCCAACTCTACCATTCAGTGATATCTCCAATCTCTATTATGTTAGTGAGGCCTCTTTCTATTGCAAATGGCAGGAATCCAACCCAAAGTAGTCTAAGCCAAAAGGGGATCTTATTAGTTCACATAAATGTTAAAAGCACAAGGGTGGTCTGGTCAGGCAATGCTAGATCCCAGGCTCAAGTGAGGTCTGTCCGTCTCTTGGATGCCCATTTTTCTTCGTAGGCATCACTGTTGGGCATGCTGTTCTCCTAGAGCTCCTGAAACTCTAGGCTTATATCTTCTAGCTGATCAAATCCCAATGTCACTTTCCCTACACTTTTATTAGAAGTTCCAGGGAGGGTTTGTATTGGCCCAGCTGGGGTCACATGACTTTGCATATAGTAATCACTCCAACCAGCATGATGGAATGCTCTAGCTGGCCAAAGTTAGATCATCTGTCAGCCCTTGGACCTGATTCACACATACTCACAGTGGTGGAAGGGTAGTCTCCCACAAAAATGTTGGCGGCAGTTACAGAAAAGAAGGAATGGATGCTGAGTGAATGAAAACAATGGGCCTCTGCATTTCTCATTTCATAGATGAGGAAAGTGAGGCCCAGAGTAGGGTAGGGACTTGCCCATGATGATATAGCCTCTGTAGCAAGCAATGTTACATGACTTTTGCAGGCCAGGAGTTAAGAGACCCTGCTTCCTGCTTTTGTCCCAACATCAGAAGTGCTAGGCCATTTTTGGTGGCAATTTCAAAGTTTACAAGGTCGAGAGAAGTTCTGGGTCTGACAGGGCTGCAGATGTGTGCTATGAAAATAACTCTGTGGGCTAGAGATCAAGACACCTGGGTCCTGGTCCTAGCTCTGCCACTAACTTGCTGAGTGAACTTGGACAAGGCCATCCCTCATTCTAGGCCTCAGTTTCCCCATCTATAAGCTGAGAAGATTGGATTGAATAGTCTGAAAATAGACTACAAGTTAATGCTTTTATTCCACTCTTGGGGAGGAGGGAGAGAAGGCAGGAGGCTGAGAGTGAATTTCTCCTCTTCATCTGGAACCATGTGGAATTTCTGCAGTGGAGACATTTAACCTGACTTTAATTTGAGTTGAAATGTCTGATATTTCTGATAGTAATAACATGCCCTGGATGGGGCAAGGGGGAGCAAAGCCCCCTGAAAAGAACACCAAAAAGACCTCTCTGTTCCTTCTCTTGAAGCACTGCCCCCAGCAGGCAGGGGTCCCGGCACCAAGGCCCAGGGAAGCGGGTGTTCCTGAGAAGCTGAGGTTGGAGGAATCCATCTCCAGCTGGCAGGTAGCCATGCTGGCTGCATGGCGGGCTTTCTGCACCTCCTTCTCCCTTCAACCTGTCCCGTCCTGCCCTGTTAGGTCTGTTGGCTGGCTTTGGGATGGGCCAGGAGCCACGGAACACCAGGGAGAAAGGCAGACAGTGGGTGGTGCATGAGGTGCCACCTGGGTTGTCAGGCACGTGCCCTGGCAGAGCATAGAATCATGGTGTGAGCACATGTGTGTAGTGGGTGAGGGGGATGTTGTGCTGGTGGGGCAACAGTCATGGTAGCCACCACTGGGTGTGTTGGTCCCTCCCTAGGTATCTATCATCCTTCCCCCACTGAGTCCATCCCTCCCTTCCCATAAGAATCTCCTCCTGCCGCAAAGTAAACCCCAGCCCAGATAGGTGTTGGGGAGTGGGGTCATTCATTCATCAGGGGATACAGCTAAAATTTCTCAACTCTTTTCACTACTAGGCCAATACATTGTGTTAAACAATGAAGGTGGAAGTCCTGCCTTATGTCTAACTTTGCCCCCTCATACTGTATTTATTCTCTTCTGGAGATAGAGAACTGCTGGCCAGTAGCCACTATATAAATGTGCCTGGAGTCAAGGAATACGTGGTGCCCTTGCTGTCCCTCCTCCAGTTCCTCATCTCACCCCAGCCTGTTTTCTTGCCTTAATGATCCTTCTGTGATGAGGCGATGAGTGGGCACTGGAGAGCCCATGCTGACCGACTAGCCCAGAACAGGCAGCCCTCCAATTACCCACAAAGCTCAGGGGAGGGGTTGTCGGGGGTGGGGAAAGAGTGCTTTCTTCCCCCCTTTAAATATATATATTTAAGCAAGGAAACAGATTTCACTTTCAATCTTCTTTTCAAGAGATTGTTATAAACAAAAGCAGGTCTGGGGCAGGAGGAGGAGGGGGAAGAGAGGAAAATGATTTGGGAGATTAAGGAGGCAGCCATGACAGCGTCCCCTTTTAAACCTCAATAAGGTTGTTTTTCTTGGTTGTTTTTTCCTCCTTCCCTCTCCAGCCAACGTTACTTAAAAGGAACATTATGTTATCACAAATCAGATTTCCAAACATCATCTCCAGGTCACTGTGAACAGCTCAGCAATTTGGCTGCAGATTCCTGGAGAAGGCGTCCCCTTTAACCTCAAACTCAGGAGGGAGTTGCCCCCATTGCAAATGCTGGGGAAGCCCTCCCTGCAGAGACTGAGAGAGGAGAGCAGTCAGGCCAGGCTGGGCCGGGCGTAGTGGGCGGGGGTGCTACATCTACAGGCAGCAGGCAGTGGCACATGGCTCCATGCCACCCCACCTCCACTGTGCCCTGAAGGGCAACTGGGGCATCTTGTTGCCTCTTGGAGGACATCCCTGGCTCTACTTTTGGGGCCTGGACCCTGGCGGGGTCATGTGGGTTTCATTTTTCCTCTGCCATAAACATGGGGCTTATCAATGCCATGGAGCTGCCAGGGAAGATTAAAGTCAGGGCTGGTGCCCTAGTTCCAATGCCAATGAGATACTACAAGTATTCTAGCTGGAGCGGTGCAGGGCAGAGTGACATGAGGGTGAGGCAAAGGGTATGGGACAGCTGAAGGGTTTATGGAAGAGTGATGTTGCTCCATAGTCTGCTCCATCTGGCCAAGCACAAAGCTGCCCTTTGCCCTCCACCTTACTCTTTCCTCTGGGGACAGGTCACGAGTCGAGGAGGAGGAAAGAGAAGCCAGGTTAGGAGGTATCTGAGATGTATAGGCCTGAAACTGCAGCAAGAAGAATTTGGGCTAGATGCAAAGGATTTCTAAACAGTGAAGATTCAGCACCCATGAGGCAATTTTTCTCACAAAGAATTGAGGGGAATGAATGAATTGTAAAGAGTTGGTGATTTTGGCATGTAACCAATGGAAACAGCTGAGGGACAGCAATTGGGATTGGGGTCCCCGCATGTTCTGTGTGTCCTCTATGGGGCCCAGAATTGAGCCAAGCCAGAAGGTTCAATTCCAGGTCCTTGAGCCAAAACATTCTTTCAAGGATCCTACTGCCATTAATGTTTGTGCATTTCCCAGTAGCCCTGGGATGCAAGAACTGGACCTCCATTTTATAGATGGAAAAACAGAAGTTCAAAGAGGAAGTGGCTTCCAAAGACTACATAAGGAATGAGCTGAGGAGTTGAAACTAGCCCTGAGATCTCCTGACCTTCACCTTCAGGCTCTTTTCTTTTGGGCCTTGCCACTATGGGGTGGACATTTGCAGACCAGCCCTTGCTCCATTGACTTTCTAAATGAAGCAAGTGACAAAGCAGGCCCAAGAGTGAGCTCTTGGCCTTGAACAGGGTGGAGGTGGTGAGATTGTCCAAAAAGGCAAAGAATGGCCCTGAAAAATCTGGAACTCAGAGAAGGAGTTCCACGGGCAAGGCTGACACTCAGTCAGAGAACTGGCAGAGAGGCCTGCCCAGTGTTGTGGGGAGGGCCATGTGCAAGGCTGAGATGGCAGAGATGACTGGAGATAAAAGGATGGCCCAGAGACTTACGGGTTTGTCCAGGAAGAACCTCGTTCATGAAAACTGTGCCTGGAGGGTCAAAGAGCCACTTCTGCCTGGCCCAGGTGGCAAGAGGCTTGATACCTCCATAGTCACTCTATGAGCTTGGGGTAAGAGGAATCAGTGGGGATTCTTTAGAGACTACTCAGGAGTAACAGCTGGCCAAGAGCTCCTCCCTCCAGAGCACTGCAGGATCATGCCTCATATGGCAGCCTGGGGCCCACATCCAGTGCAGAGAAGGGCAAAGCAGCTCACGCTTACCAGGTGCCTGGCCCTTGCACGTGGTTACCTCATTGACTCCCGCCAACAGTCTTGTGAGGTGGAGATTTGGCTCTCCATTTTAGGATGGCAAAGTAAGGCTTAGGGAAGGGAAGGGGCTTGTCCAGTACTTGTCAGAAATACAACCCAGAAGCTAGATTTGAACTTGGGTCTGTTTCTCTCAAAATTTATACTCTCTGCTAAGCCATGACCTCAAGGATACAGCCTGGCCCCCTCAGGAGTCACAGTGAAAGGTGCCTGGTAGTGGCCCTCAGGGAACTCTGAGTTTGGGGGATTCTGGGCTTTGGTCCTCCCGGTTCCCCACTCTGAGGGCCCTCCAACTCTCTGAGCTCAGGAAGAGGACCTGGGGAGACCTAGGTAGGTCAAAGACAGGAAGCACTGGGGGCCAGGGGGCTGGTTGGGGAAAGCTTTCTGCCACTGCCCCCAGCTACAGATTCCCCCCTCCTCTTAGATTCCCTAGCCCTCCCTCCAAGGCCCTCATAGACTCAGCACCCCAAGAAAGCTCTGTTCCATGAAGGGGGCACTGCAGGGGGCTTCTGCCTTGCTCCTCATGCTACTGATTCCTGGGCACCTGGCCCGGCCACTCCCTCCAACACAATCCTTTGGGAGGAGGGTTATAAGGCACCCAAAGCAACCTTGGGTAGACTGATGCTCAGCCCGCCACCCCTACTACAGAGGCAGCTTAGCCATCAACACTGAACATGCAGAGGCCTCTCCCTTGCTTGCTTTATTTATCTTGGCCCAAGGACGATGAAGCCCGGATCTGAGGGGAGGATGGAAAGGCCATTTCCAATATTTCCTCTCGGCCTCTCCATGCCCCTGAATTGCCCCTTAGTACCCGGGAGGAGAGGGCAGAGGTCTGTGGTCTGAAAACAATGGCTTGAAGCTGGGGGAGGGGGGCAGAGGAAGGAGGGAGAGGGAGGATTCAAAACCCACAAGCCTTGTCATGGACTTGCAGGTAATGCACAGCATGCTCCGGGGGGGCTCTGCAAATTGGTGGACCTCAGACTCTGGACTGAGCCACCCAGATGCAGCCTCAGAGAGCTATAGGTAAATGGGGAGAGGCTGGACTGGTTCCCTTCCTTCCCAGGGTCAGGACTGCATAGAACTGCCAGCCCTAGGAAGCACTGTGGAGAGTCCTCCATCCATGCCAGTGGGAGGAAGGGGCCTGTAGGCCTGCCTGGGTCTGCAAGAAGCTCCAGGCTTACATCTCAAGAGCCCATTTGCCTGAGCAGAGTGGCCCCACAACGATGGAGCTCCCAGTCCTCCCCCTCTTTGGCTTCTTTGCACTGCTAGAATCCCTGTCTCCAGTTGTCATGTCCTTCGCCACACCCAGTGCTGTCCTTCAGCCAAGCCACACACATGGAACTGCTTTCATCTTCCTCCTCAGCTGGGCCTGCCCTTTCCCAAGGGCTCAGGGACCTCGTTCCTCTGAATTCTCTCCAATTTGTCTCCATCACCCCCATGTGCAGGGATGTTCAGCTGCACAGTGGCCTCAGAGGAGAGGTGGGAGGTTTGGGACTGCAGCAAGCTGGCCCGCACCCTAGGCCACAGGGACATCAGGGAGGGGAGGGCATTTCCTGTTTCTCAGCCTCCCTCCTTCCTTCTGGCTCTGCAGGGACCTGAAGTGTCAGGGAGCGGGTAGCCTCCATTCAGTCAGCAAATGTCCAGTGTGGGTGACACAGGGATCTAACTTGGTTACTGCCTGTAAGGATCTGTCAGATCAGTAAAGGAAGTCATATTACTAATCTATTATTAGTACTATTTACCCATAACACCAATATAGCACTTTCCCCATGGCAGGCACTGTCTCAAGGATAGTACACAGATTAATCATTTCATCCTCACAGTAACTACAACTATCTCCATTTTACAGGTGAGGAAATGCAGGCTCAGAAAGGTTATGTGAATTGCCCTAGTAACTGGGATTCTAGAGCTGGGATTCTGTACCCAAGAAGTCTGACTCCAGAGCCTGTGCTCTTAATCACTATGCTTTATAAACCTGGCCAGAAAGCTCACAGAATGTTTACAGGAGAAACCAGTTATTTCCAACAGAGAGGTTCAGGGAAGACTTCCCGGAGGAGGAAGTGTTGCCGATGGACCTCTCAGGGAACCTGGACTTGCAGAGAGATGAGAGGACATTCTAGGTGAAGGACAAGAGCAAAAGCAATGATCAGGGACTAGGATATTGTAAGTCAAGTTCAGAAAACTCTAGGAGCTCTGTGTGGCAAGGACTGAAATGGCAGCCTTGGGAGGCAAGACTGCGAAGGCAGTGTGTCCTATAGGCCATCAGCTTTAAGGAAGGGCAGAACCTGATGCAAGCTCGGTTTGAAACTCATTCAGGCTGTGGGAGAGGCTACTATAATTGTCAGGCAAGAGATGATCCTGTTCTGTTCTGGGGTGATGGCAGTGGGGCTGCTTTGAAGATGTCATGAGGTGGCAGAGGTAATGGATTGACAGGACTTGGTCCCCAAATGAATGCCAGGTGTGAGGGAAAGTGGGGAGCCCACTGAGTGGGTTGTTATGCTATTCCTGAAGGAGAAGCAGAATGGGTGGGTTGGGGCGTTTTGTTTAAGACATGGAGGGTTTGAGGTGCCTGTGGGGCATCCAGCAAAGACCCTTATTTTGGAAAATAAGGGAAGCCCCAAATGCCTCGAGGGCAGAGTTCAAGAGCAAACGGTGGGAGGTGATGCTGAACAGAAAAGCTAGAGCCTGGACTACCCAGTTAATTAGTTAGAACTTGATTCTACAGCTTCAGGGAGCCCTTAAAGGGTTCTTGAGCAGAGGAGTGATACAGTTAGATTTGCGTTTTTAGGAAGGTAGATGTGGCAATATTGTGAACAGGCTGCTTGGGAAGAAGATTGAGGGGAGATTGTGGGGATGGGGATGAGGGAACAGATATGAGAGACATTTTGATGGCAGAAAGGGTGGGATCCAGAGAGAAGAAGCAAGGTAAAAAAGAGTGACCCAGCTGCCACATGGAGAAGGAGCAAGCCTGAGAGTGTGACAGGGAGTGATGGGGTGGCCGGCAGTGGTGGGAGAAGTGAGAGTGAGGCCAGTTGCTTCCTCCCTGCTTGTTTGCTCCCCTGGGTGCCCTAGCCACAGGCCTTTGTTTGAGGACAGAAGAAATGCTTCCAAAGGCAGCGCCTCCCTCCTGCTACAGGTTATAAATCTCCAGGGCCAGACACCGACACACACACCTGCCGCAGGACGAGGCTCAGCAGCTGGGCCGCCAGGGTAGGGGCCAGTGCTTCCCAAAGATGGGAGGATTTCCAGGCTACATTTCCAAAGGAATTCCCGGCTGGTGAAACACCAGAAAGGAGGGAGGAGAAAGAGCCTGTCCATCCCTGAACAGGGCCCAGCATTTAAGTGGGGGTGGTGGTGGGGTGAGGGGCCAGGGAGGGAAGATGGAGCCAGATGGAGGGAAGGCTCATAAGAGGGAGTGGGGGCTGGCTGGGGAGCCAGGCAAGGAAGGGATGCACAGGAGGAGGGGCTGGGAATCGGGAACTGAAGCAGCTGGGAGTACCTCCTTTGAGCCTCAAGCATCTGACATGGCCTTTCCCAGGGGCCAGGCCAGCCAGAGTCAAGGGAACTACCAGTGTGGGTGACAGTCAGGTGTGGGGCACAGTGATGGCCAGCACACCCCACATGCACACACAGAGGGAGCTCATCTCAGAGCTGGAAGAACCTTGGCAGATGCCAGGGTCCAATCTCAACATGTGATTGGGGGAGCAGGGAGCTCAGAGAAGTGTAGCGACTGCTCAAAGCTGCACAGCAAGGCAGTTACAGAACTGGGACTATAGATGGGACTACAGGGCT
Source organism: Colobus angolensis palliatus (assembly GCF_000951035.1). Lineage (NCBI taxonomy): Eukaryota > Metazoa > Chordata > Mammalia > Primates > Cercopithecidae > Colobus > Colobus angolensis. The sequence continues at coordinate 2,875,705 of NW_012115333.1, read as the reverse complement.
TTCTGGCACAAAGCTCTACTCTCTTGAGGGAAGTCATAAGGAGAGAGATAAAGATATCTTGGGATTCATTTGTCACCACATGGAGAGAAGTCTTTCCCTCCCTAATTTGCGGGGGACAGAGAGGATTGAGAGCTGACTGCAGCAGTGGTAACTGCCAAAGCAATTAGACTTTAGCAATCTTTGGATGAATTGAACATGGGAAACATGGAGGGAGTGTAGACAGAAGGCGAAGAGGTAGAGTAAAGGTGGCAGGAGCCACCTAGAGAAGCTGGGGCACCAAACTAGAAGACAGCAGGATGCTTGGCTGTTGGCTGAATGCTGTTGGGAATGGTTATTAGTTGCAGAAGAGAAGAAAGGAGGACGGGTGGGAGGGGGACATGGAGGGTAACATTACTAGGAGCCCTGGAAAGGGACACACTTTGTTTCAGGCAGTAGCTGTGAGGGGCCACGGGAGGCCAGGAGTCCCCAGGGAGCTTGGTCTGGTCTAAAGTCTCTGCCTAGAGATTCAGACAGACAGACTCTGCCTTCCTCAGTGGCCAGTAGGGTGGGTGGCCACACTAGGGGCCATCTTCAGAGTAAAGGCTTCTGAGAGGAGGTAAGCTTGGTGTTGGACTGGACAGGCAAATGGTGGCATCTGTACACTCTCTTCATCTCAGTCAGACTCTGGAGGCTGCAGGCAAGGGCTAGTTAGCTGCCCAAGCCTCTTTGGTGCATGGACAGGAAATTATCACATGCATTGTATGTGCTCACTTTTTACCTACATAGGCTCATGGATAGAGCTGGACACTCTCTGGAAAGAAAGAAACCTCCCAAACCGCTGATGTCAGAGGCTGGAATGCCTCTAGGGTACTTCTAGGCAAGAGTCCAGGGGCCCTGCCTGGGCTAAACTACACAGGCCCCTCACTGACCTGGCATCCTGGATGCCACTTCTGCCATTGATGCCACACTGGCAACGAGAGGGAGGAGGACTTCCTACTTGCCTCTTCAGTAGCCCAGGGTAAGGAGCAGCCTCCTCTGCTGAACCAAACCAAATGGTCCCTGCCTGGGGCCATCCTGGCCCATTTTCTTAACTCCTTAGTAGTAAGCCCACTGCCTAGGCCCTTTCTCTACCTGGAGAGATTTCCCTTAGATTTCCTGGTGCTTATGCATTTTCTACCCTCTCTGCCAAAGTTCCTTAGAGTCATGCAACAGGCACTCAAAAGAAGCTCCTTGATGGTGTAAGAGACAGAAATTGAAAAGGCCAAGTATCGCCTGATCCCCAGCCCTTGAATGCTGACAGTGAAAGTTTTCCGAGAGGCCAAGAGCTGACCATATCCCCTGGCCTTGGCACATATGCCATCCCTGAGGGTGGTAGTGGTTAGGCCTCATTTGGAGGATGAGGGCGGATGAGGGGGCACAGGGAGGGGACAAGCCATGCCATCTTCTAGTGAACAGCAGGAGCAGAGACAAAGCCTCCTCCAACTCTGACACTTTGTTTCCAGGCCACCAACTCCATCTCAAGGTTATGCTCATAGTTAGAGGCAGCCACAAGCCCAGCCAATCATCCTGCTTTGAAGAACCATCTACAATTTTTTTTGAAGAGATAACAATGTGGCCTTTGTCTTTCTCCTCCTCTCATTCTCACTTTCCCTGTCCTCTAGTGCTCTATGTTGTCATTTTCTGGACCTTCTCCAAAAAGGAAAAAAAAGGATGCCGCCAAGCTAGGCTGAAGAGATGATTGAGGCAGACCTGTTCCTCTTGTGAGCTGGCTGCCTCGTGAGTCCTGGTAGTGAGGCTGAGACAGCAGATGGGAGTCCCTCTGCCTCCTCCTTCCTTGAGGAAAGGTTTACAAAGCTTACTCCCTCCCAAAAGTCTTAGGTGTACCCACTGCAGGAGCTGATGAAAGTGGACGTGATCCCATCCACCACCTGGATACTGGTACAGGCCCTAAGTGGGCAGACACACACCATGCTGGTAAGGGTGCCACTTGTCCAAAGCAGGTGGATGGATTCAGCAGCTGCCTAGGTCACCTGCCAGGTCTGGGCTGGGCCAGGGGGCTTTTGGCACGAGTTTCAACACCTTGGACCCTTTCTCAGGATTCTGAGCCAAGGAAAGTACTCCAGAAACTGAGAACCCCATCCCATCCTCTTCCCCAAGCTTGACACTAAGAGAAAACTTTCAGTCAAATATTTCTGTCATGACAAAGACCTCCAAAGGTCATCTTATCCATCCCCCAGGCTCCGGACTAGAAGATTTTTCTTTCAACCTGGTTAGTCAACCCTTTCCTACCATGCTTATGCGTTCTGGTCTCAAAGAAGGCACCGCGAGTCCCTGTGCTCCAGTGGTATTGGCCTTGGATGCTGGGAGCCATGTGTGCCGGCTTCTAAGAGCAGAATGGGGATCCTCCGGGGAAGGTGAGAATGGAGTCACATGGCAGAGCCAGAAGGGCAGGGGGCACCCAGGGGCCCAGGGCCTCTCTCCTGCTAAGGATTGACTGCCTCTGCCTTTCTGGCCGCCTGCCTGCATCTCAGTTTCTAAGCAGAGCCTGGAGCCTGGCCTCGGGAGCAACGCGAGTCCCAGCCCAAGGCCTTCTGAGAGCAGCAGAGTGGAGCAGCCCCAATCAGCCTTTGGCTGCCTTGCTTCCTGCAGGTGGAAAAATCATCCTATTTATCCCCAAATGGATTTGTCGACTTGAACAACAAACAGACATAGAAACACATATGGAGTCATAGACATATGTACAAAAATGGATCCAGAGATGCACATACAGTCTTTCTCTCTGCCTCTCTCTCTCTGCCTCTGCCTCTCTGTCTCTATGACTTTGCCTCTGTGTCTCTGCCTCTGTCTGTCTCTGTCTCTCTTTCTCTCTCTCTCCCTCTTTCAACTCTTTCTCTCACTCACCCTTTCCCAAGGCCCCTGCTGCCTGCATTGCAGCATTTATCAAAGTGGCCTGACCTCATGTTGTAAAAATATACAGCATGGAACAAAATCCACCTTGAACTCTCTTCTAAATATATTAAAATAATAGGAATTCTCATCTGCCTGATTGAATTTGCTGCTTGATATTAGAAGCATGCCAGGCCCTTCTGGGCCCAGTCAGGGGCAGGGAGGGGCTGGGATTCCCTGCCTGACTCCTCGCTCTTGGCCAACAGCTCTGTTCCTTTGGGTGGGCGGGGCCAGAGTGAAGGAGTTGGAGCTGTGTTCTGGCCAAGAGACCTTGGGCGGCCACCTCAGCCAACAGCCAGCAGCTAGTACAATCCACTGAGCACGTGCAGACAAACACTGTGATTTCTCTGGCCCACCCAGCACCCCATCTTGATCTGGAAGCTGGGAGTCCCTGCCCCTGCTCCCAACTGCACCAGCACTCACAAGCCATCCTGGAGTGACTCCTGAGTTTCGCTAATGGCCACATCTGTGGCCCACGGGACCAGAAGCTTCTTGAAGGCAGGGGTCATATTTTTTTTTTTTTTTTTTTGTATCACCAGGATCTAAAATGGCCTGGTACAAATAAAAGCTTAGGGGAAATATTTGTTGAATAAGCAAATTAATTCATTTATTCATTCAACTTATATTTATTGAACACTTAGTAAGGGCCCAGCACTGATCTAAGCACTGGGAACACAGCAAAAAAACCAAACAGATGTCAAATCCCGCTTCATGCAGCTTTTATTCTAACGAATAAATAAACTGGCCCACCCAGCCCACGAGAGAAGACAACCACCACCCTGGGTCATGCTTCTCCTCCAGGTCTCTTGCTCCCTCATGCAGCAAACCATCCAACTTGCAAAATCTTAGACTCTGCTTTTCAGAGGTACAGCAGCTGCCTCATCATGGCTTGCTTGGGACTCGGATACCAGCCTGCTGGCGCTTTAGGGCAACACTGTGCAGGCAGAGGAGAGGAAGGGGCAGGGTCCTGGCATGAGACTCCCATACTTGCTTAGGATGGAGGCTGGGCAATAGGTCTGACTAGCAGTGAAGGGGCTCCCTGGTGGACAAAGTTTGGTGCCAAAGGGCAGGGGCACAGTCAACAGTGGGTCTTGAGGTTCCAAGAAGTAGTCACAAGATATTACTCAGATGGGGCAATCCTGCTGCAGGGAGTCAGCTACAGTTGGATTTAGTGTCTGGAAGAAGACCAAGTGTCATGTAGAGAAGGGCCCCAGGGTGGAATGTGGAGAAATGAAAGGTTGGTACAAGTAATGTTGTGCTGGTAAATATTTAACAACTTGCTCACTGGGAGGGGAAAAAATCTCTGATTTGTAGTGTTGCCAATTGCCATGGTATAAATACTCCCACAGTGGCTGAATTCAAGCTATGAGTATGACATCACTGGATACAACTTTGTAAAGAGATGCACATGCAGTTCTCATGAGCCAATGTGAGCCTTGGCCTGGGCTGGGGGTCAGAATCAGAAATTTATTAATTGGAGGGGGACTGGCCAGTAGATGGAGGATGAGTGGTGACTGAGGTTGCTTGTGTCATACGGCCTCTGCCTGAACTGGCTTGGAGATCTGTAGGCTGATGTGACACCTGCAGAGGAAGGAGAATACGAGTTTGTGTGTGTGTGTGTGTGTGTACGTGACTGGGGGTCATGGAGAAATGTTGATAAGTTTGATCCTTAAAATGATAGCCAGTCGGGTTCAGTGGCTCATACCTGTAATCCAAGAGCTTTGGTAGGCCTAGGCAGGTAAATCTTTTAAGCCCAGGAGTTCAAGACCAGCCTGAGCAACATAGCAAGGCCCTGTCTCTACAAAAAAATTTAAAAATTAGCCATATGTGATGGCATATGCCTGTGGTCCCAGCTATGTGGGAAGATAGCTTGAACTAAGAAGGTGGAGGCTGCAGTGAGCCGTGTTCGCACCACTTCACTCTAGCCTGGGCAACAGAGCAAGACGCCATCTCATTAAAAAACAAAAACGATAACCCTACTTCTATGTAGTGCTTTTCTGTGGAAAATAAGGCACAGACAGATTAAGTAACTATCACACGTCACATAGCAGTCTGGCTCCAGTCTGCTTTCAGTTGCTATGTTGCACTGCCTCTTGTCTTACTTCCTTAATGGAATCTTCTTGAAGTAGACCTCTTGCCTGGGCCCATAGTACCCAACAGGGCTCTCTGACCTGGCCTACTGCTCCTAAAATGCTTCCTCCCACCCATTTCTCTAGAACCCTCCTGCCAGCTGGGGCAGCTGCATGTGACCTCTCTGGGCCTGATGCCACCCACACCCCAGCAGACTCAGCTCTCAGCTTTATTCTTTGTGACAGTGAGACCTGGGATGATGATATGTGTATGTTGAGGTGAGGGGTGGCTAAGCATGGGTGGCCTTTTGGAAGAGGGAGGCAACTCTGTCTGGGAGGAGGAACAAGAAAAGGAAAAAAAAGGAGCATGAAACCAAAGGAGGAGGGGTGGAAGCTCCAGTCTTGCACTTGGCCCATGCTGCTCTCAGCATTGCTGTGACCCGTACACACACTCAGAGCAACGTGAGGTGGGACTCATTGAAATGTAAACAGGATGAGAAGATATGGGCTTCTGCAGGAGGCTTGTGGAATTGACTCATCATTTATAGCATGTGTGTATGTGTGTGTACGTGCACAGGTCTGCTTACACACCCATATTCAAAAGAGAGACTGTAGCTGAGTGTGATCCGCCAGGTGCATTTGTGGGATGATGTGACTGTGTATGTCAGAAACATTGACATCCCTGACTCCTGGAATTTCCCTGGACCTCTGGAAAAACTCAAGGCAGGGGAGATTTGGCAAGAGCTCCAGAGAATGGCTGAGAGGTTGCCGAGAGGGCCAGACTGGCTCTAGGAGGGACTTTCCTCTGTGCTGAGATCACCAGCTCTCCTTCTGCCCCTATGAGGCACCAGTCCTCAGCCTCCAGCACACGCCTGGAGAGTGGTGAGGCATTTCCTCTGAGCCTTACTCCGCGAAGGGAAGAGACAAGACGTCTGAGGAAAAGCTTATGAGGAAGCACCTGGGGTGAGCACCTGGCCTGGCCTGGCCTTGACTGTCCCCGTTGTAGCCTAGAGCCTCAGGAGCAATCCCAATGTCTCAGCTCTCTCCCAACCATGTGATGTAGAGGAAGGAGCAAGGCCTTTGCAGTCCACTGGGATCTGGATTTTAATCCTTCCTCTATCATATACCTATCTTGGGACCTTGGGCCACCTCCCTTACAAGACTGAGCCTCTGTCTCCTCATCTATAAAGAGGGATTATCTGTGTCCATAGAGAGCTTTCTAGGTGTGAGGACAAGAGATATTGGGTTAATCTGAAATACTGGGTATGAATAAGGAGGACCAGTACTCAGGCATTGGGTCGGGGGCCTGTCAATCATCTGTTGATATGTAAACAAAGAAGAGTCCAGCAAAGGGTCAAGTGCAGGATGGAGGACCCTTTCCCATCCTTATTGCCCTAAGAGAGAGGAAGAGCTTCTGGAAACCCAGATTCTTGGCCTGGGAAGAGGTTGCTTTCAGTATCTGCTCACAGAAGGGGAAAGAGGAAGTGAGTATAACTGAAAGCTCTTTGAGACCAGGGACTGGCCCTCCTGTTCATTTCTGTGCCCCCCCACCCCCCCCAGTTACCTAGCACTGGGCTTGGCAGAACATAGGCACTCTGGCCACATTTATGAACCAAATATACAATCTCATTTGCATCCTCACAGCAACCCAATGGGACAGTTACTATCATCCTCCATTTTACAGTCATAAAGTGAGGGCCAGGAAGGCAAATGCATCTGCTCAGGGTCAAACTAGCTGTAGTAGCACAGCGGGGATGCAGTCTGTATAACACAAGTCCATTCTCATTCCATTGCACCACTCTGCTGTCTTCACCCTTAGCTCTCTGTGATGCTTCCCTGATCAACACTGTGGCTGGTGGGGAAGGCCACTGGGTCAAATGGAGAGCCCAGCAGGCAGAGATTGGTGAGGGGTGTGGGTGACAAAATTTCAGGCCACTCCTGGCTTGAGCTAGATCCTAGCTGTTCTGTTGCCACAAGTGTCCTAGGATCTCAGAGTGTACTAGTAGTGAGCAAGACCACCTCTAGTGCACACACACAATGAGGGACTATGGGGCAATGAGATGCTGGGAAAGGAAAAGGTGTGGGAAAGGACAAATGCTGAAAATAGCAGAGACAGGCACCCTGGCCTTCTTGGTTATCTGTTGTATCTAAAGATACAATGAAGTACTTTGAGGTTCTTCCTGGAGTCCTTCCTGCTGCTATCTAAACCCATTCTTTCTAGCTTTATTGCATCTGGGCTTCTGTACAAACAACTTTTTACTGTCCTTTAAATAACATCCTTTCAGGGGCTCTGGCCAGCAAAGAAAGTTCCTCTACTCAAGCCAAGAGTGAGGAGAACTTGCCACCAACTCTACTCAAGGGAATCAATTGCCAAACTCATTGCCTAAAGGGGCCTGAGTAAAAAGAGCCCTGGACTCAGCTTCTGGCTCTCCCAGTGACTATCTGTAACTTTGGACATGTTATTTGGCCATTCTGTGCCCCAGTTCCCACATGTAGACTAGGTACTATCCATTGATCTCCTATCTTAGGAGCCTGGCAAACAGTCGATGCTCAATAAGCAGAGTTGTGGTCTGGTGATAACATGAATCTGCATCTTCATGCCACTACGCTCACTGATTCCTGCGCCTTTGACTTGCCTGGGTTGGGAGTTTACACCTCAAGTCTAGCCCTCAGCTCCAGCCCTTGGCTTGTACCTGCACAGTCCTGGGAGGCCTGCGTAGTACCCTGAGCAGTATCTGCTCCCAGCCTTCCGGCTCCAAGATTTTTCCCACTGGCCGCCCCAACTTCTACAGCTCCCGCAGCTGCTCTCTGTACAACATGGCTGTCCCATCTTCTGTTTCTCTGATAGCTCCTAGGATTGCTTTTTAGCCAAGGACCTCTGAGTCACATACCCAGGCCTCCAGTGTTCAGAAGCCATGTCAATACACCCAGCTCTGAATTTACATTTGCATTTCCAAAGCCCAATTTACATTATAATTATTCCTGTCTCGCCATGCAGGGGAACTCCACACATATTTGGGGCGAGGCCTTTGGGCCAACTCTAAGGATTGGCAATCACATCTTCTTGGGCCTCATTCCCCTAGCACTAGGGCTTTTATTCTTGGTTTCTTAGAGTAACCACACAACCATATCTTTCATTCTTACCCCTTTTCCAGGTAGGAAGTGTACCTGGACCACGCTAACCTACAAGGCTGAACCCACTTAACAGTCCGTGTCATGGTACTCTATCCCATTCCTGACTCCAACCAGTTGGAATATAAAGGATATATATTTTGTTCATCAATTTAGCAGAAATTTAAAATAGTGGTCAAGGTTGCGGTGAGATGGGCAATCTCATATACTGTTGGTGGAAGTGTAAATTGGTATAGCCTTTTTGGCAGGCAATTTGGAAATATGAAGACCCTTAACACCAGGTATACATTTTGACTCAGTAATTACCCTTACAAGAACCGACACTAAAGAAATATCTGCAAATTTGGATTAAAATATATGTAAAAGCAATTCATAAAGACAGTAATAAGCTGAATGTCCAACATAAGAAAATTAAATACATACCATTATCTACAATTTATAAGGATGTTATCGAGGAAAAATTTGCTCATGCTATAACATTAAGTTAAAATATGAAGAATACCAAGTCACAGATACAGCATGATCCTGATTTTTTGTTTTTACCAACAGTAAACATTCAAATAAAAAGACTAGAAGGAAATTAACCAATCGTTAACAGTGTCTGATTATAGGTGGTGGGATTATAATGGATTATAACAATAAAAGCTAGCACCTGTATAGCGCTTTTCTCAGTACTTTACATATATTTATATACACTTACTCCTTATAGCTATCCTATGGGAGAAATACCATATTATCCTCATTTTGCAGATGAGGAGACAGAAGTGGAGAGAGGTGAAGTGACTTGCTCAACATCACACAGTTGGTAATTTTCTTCTTTGTAATTGTCATTCTCCAGATTCTCCACTATGAGTATGTTCGGCTTTTATAATCAGAACAGAAATGCACAGGGATAAGCTTTGTTAAGAAAAATTGAAGGGTACTGTGACTTACAGGGCCTCCTTGGTCCACCTGGAGACAGCTCCACTGAGCAGCCGGTTTTTCTGTGGCACTCCAGGTCTTGGGGTCTTTGTGATCTTCTCTTGGCGTATCCTGTCTGGCCACAGCCCACCACTCAGGGCCTGCCCCTCTCCTGCTTGATATGCCTCATGGCTAATGCCCCACCTTTCCACCTACTGGCCTTTGTCCCTTTCAGGGAAAGCCTATGTCACTAGCTGGATGCTCACCTCTACTGTCCATCCCTGGAATAGCAGAGGCTGGCAGTGGGCTGGCTTTGCCTGCCAGCCCCATCTCAGGGACATCACCAAGGGGGATGTGGAGGGGGACATTTATCTTCAGGGCCCTGTCCCTGGGATTCTACAGAGATTTGCTTTTTCAACTGTAACAGAGAGGTGGCATTGTCTAGAAAGGGACTGACCTCCTTACCTTGGCCCTGGGCCCTCTTTTACTCTGCAGAGGCCACCGCCCCATCTTTTCCTGGCTTTATCATTGCTTACACAGGTCACAGGCACTTCTGTGTGGGTGCAAGCATCAGCCACCCAGCTTCCCTGGGGTCACACCTAACTGCAAGTAGGTTCAAGTAAAAATGGAAGCTCTCTGGAGGGGAGAAGTAACTGCAGCTCTGTCCCTTCTCGTGCCCTCTTCATGCCATGCCCTGGCCACTGTTCCAAATCCAGATTCCAGGAATATTTAGCAAGAACTGTGGGGTGGGAGGTGGAGCCTGGTCCCCAGAATATGGGGAGCAAGAAGAGGGCAAGAGGGTGCTATGAGCTCTCTTGCAGGCTGGAGGAGGAGCAGCAGATCCCACTGTAGGCAACTCTGCTCGTTGACCCTCTGGAGGCCAAGAACAAAATGGGGTTGGGGAAAAATAATTGATAGGATGCCTGGGATCTTGTCCTGGCTTGTCCTCTAACTGTCTGTGTGACCCAAGCAAGGCCCTTCCCTTCTCTGGGCCCCAGAATCCTTCTCTGGAAAATGACAAGAACAGTGATCCATTTCACTAGGCTGTCATGAGAATCAAGAGACACCTACACAGGATGGGAATGCAGTTTGTATAGTAGAAAACAGGGTGGAATCATGAGCTGGTTAGGAAGCTGAGAGATTCCGAGTCAGTACTTTTCCCTCTCCAAGGCTCCATTTCCTTATCTATGTAAGTACACTGGGGAGTGCACGCTCTTGAACAACTTTGTGAAAGCAATGAACCCATTTCCTATAAAAGTGCACAGCAAACAAAGTGTTGCACATGATTTCAGGAAGGCCTTTAATTTCATGGTCCCTTTCGTGGGCCACTTCCAGGCCAGAAACCCTGTCCTAGGTGAAGGCTTTAACCCCTTCTCTAGCCAGCTTTCTGGGTATTAGGCAGCCTCTGCTCACACACCTGTGGTGATAGAGAACTCACTCCCCGCCAAGTAACTGGTTCCACCCTTGCAGATCTCTGACTTTCCTTATGTTCAGCTAAAATCTGCCTCCCTGGAGGCTTCTCAGAGGCTTCCCTGCCTAAGGAAGCTGAAAAATGCCTGGGGCCAGGTGTGCTCTGGGTTCTGGGTTATCTGGGCAAGAGGGATGGGATTTCCTCCACTCAAAGCCAAGTCAGCTACTTTGCTGCTGCTGCTCCCAGAGGTGGATGCTGGATTTTCTGCCTCATAAAGTTGTCCACCAAGTCACTCTGGAGCCAGCTTGTGGCAGGCCCTGGCAGCCAGCTGGTCTGCTCAACTTTCCCCAAGGAAGGGGGCAGCTGGGGGTGGGGGCTTGACAACACCTCTTGCACTAGCCTGCAGCACTCTCAAAACCAGGGTTAAAGGACCTACCCCCACCCTCACCGTCCCTCCAGCATGGGATGATGTCCTGATGTGAGCTCAGGAGCTAGAGAGAGCAGGTTTCAACTCAGAGATCCTAATAGTAAATACCTCAACCAGGAGCAAGGAGTGTTAAATGAAGTAATGAATGTAATGAACATCAGTTCCCTTCCTCCTTCTGCTCCTCTCCCTAGGCCTGTCCATTTCAGTGGGGCAGAGTTAGTGTGAAGCAACTAGATCGAGCATTTCTTGAGTCTTTAGTATGGCCCATGTTCTGGGCATGTTAGATCTTGAGAAGAAACCCATCAATACGTTCAACTTGATTGTCCAAGTTCACACAGCTGGTAAAGGATGATGAGGAATTTGAACCCAGGTCTGGCTTCCCTAAACACACATTCATAACATGGCATCATCCTGCCTCCAGGCAAGGGGTGAGGATGATACTCTCCCACATACAGCAGTTTCTTTTTTAAGGTTCTTTCAGGACCACCATTCAGATTGTTCTAGGGGAAAAAAGCAAAAAGGTTAATGGATTCCCTTAGTCCCCCATATCCTCACCAAACTGTGCGTGGAGTAACTTCTCCCTCTCTGCTGACGCCAGCCTTCCCACGTGTGTGAGACCATTGTTGTGGAAAGAAGCCGGGCCTTACTTCAGGGATCTGGTGTGAAATGACAGGACCCATGCATTCTGAGTAAACAAGAGAGCCCCTTCTGGCTTCTCCGGGAGGAACCAAATGGCTTGGGCATTCAGGTAGGCAAGAGAGGCCCATGAAAGGAAGTTTGTTCAGCTCAGATCAAGAGAAACAGATACTTCTTGGGTGGCAGGGTGAGGCATTTGGTGGCCTGAGCTGAGGGTAGGAAAAGGGTGGAGTACCAGAAAAGCCTGGGGAAGAAGGCGACACAGAGCTGGAGTAGGGCTTGCCCAAGGCCTCTGGGGCCCTGGGCTGAGAGGGAGATGGGGCTCCTGTGCCTGTCCAGTCTACCTTCTAAGCACCCTCAGTTAGCCTCTGCTTCCCTCAGGGCCCGCTCCCAGCCTGGCCAGAGCCTAACTCCACCTCAGGAAAGGCATTCCTGGGCTTTCCCAAGGTAGACCTGGCAGGCCATTGCCATGGCAGCCAGGGGTTGCTGGGAGGAGGAGCAGGAGAGGAGCAACCTGGGGACTGTTCCTGCAGGAAGGCATTTCCTGGGTCCTTTGGTGCCCAACCTGAGGGGATGTTGCTGTCTGTGGCTCATGGCTGGCAATTGAGGCTATGGCCTTACTCAGCCCACCCAAGGCCAGTCTCCAGTCTGAATGTGGTGTGTGCGTGCGTGCGTGCGTGTGTGTGTGTGTATCTGTTAGTCTGTATATGTGTGTGGGTATACAGAACGACAGGGGGCCACGTGTGTGTATGAATAAATGTGTATGTGTACACTCATGGGGGTACACAGAGGCCCCCACAAGAGCAGGGGCCCTATATGTATGTATGTCTTTGTGAATGTTTCTTAAACAGTAGGGAGAGGAGGAGAAAAGACAAAAGCCCTAAATGACTCTGGCTTTTGGAGGAGCCAGCCCGGTGTGGCGGGTGTAGGGAGAGGGCTGGCCAGGGGCCTGATTGGAACCAGACTCAGCAAGGAGGGGCTGTAAATGTTTTTTGCTGCCTGTCCTGAGAAATTTATGTCACACCCACTCCATCATCCTGGCTGGGGCAGCCTCTCCCAGCTGCCTGTGGTTCTGGGCTTTCCAGCATAACCAGCAACCACTATGGGGGTCCCTGAGCCTCCCTCAGTCCCAGTCTTGGGTGGACCCATCCCGTAATGTCCTGAGGCTGACAGGGATGTTCCAAGCATAGGTGGATGAGGAGGAGGAGGAGAGAGCCTTCCCACGGAGCCTGAACATGGGGTCGGGGACACATTGTGGAGGTATAGGGAGGAAGAAGACAGGAGAGGGGGCTGTGCTGCATTCAGAATCTCTTCCCTGCCCTCTTCCCCTCTTAATGGGAGATAGAGACCGAGAGTAGACAAAGAAGGACAAGATGGCCGCTAAAGTAGGTTTCAGAGACCATTTGGTATACAATGAAAACTGAAGCCCAGAGATGAAAAGGGACTTGCTCAAGGCCATGCATCAAGGGAGCCAACAGCAGGGCCAAGACTGCAACCCAGGCTCTGCCCATCCTACTCTATGTGGCCTTTCTCTCCACCTCACAACCAGAGACCTGTCTCAACCTAGGATTTGGCCCTGTCTTTTTCTGATCATGTTACTCCATCCTTAAAATCCTCCCCTGGTTTCCCTTTGTTCTTAAGAAAAAGGCAAGACTCCTGACCACGAATTACAGGTTCTGCCTCGGTCTAGCCCCTGCGTACCTCTCCAACCACATCTTGTACTAAGCTCCCAAGTTCCCTCCTACCTCTGGGCCTTTGCACATGCTGTACCCTCTTCCAGAGATGATCTTCCTTCTCTTTTTCGGTTATTTGACTCCTACTTCGACTTTAGAACACAGCTCAAGTGTATCTTCCTCAAGGAAACGTCTACATATGTTCCTGACTGGGACACATTTTTTCATTTCGTACTCTCATGGCACCATGGACGTCTCCTCCATGGCACTTTTCACTGCTGCGGTTTTTCTTTTGTTGTGTTACTTTGTGATGAATGGCTACCTTCCCTGCCAGACTCAAAGCTCCACGAGGACAGGAACCACAGCTGCTTTGGCTTGCCGATACTATCCTAGTGCTCAGGGCAGGCCAGGCAAATAACCACAATAATGACAAGGACATTGGGAACTAATATTTGAGGCTTACCATGTGCCAGGCACTCTTGCAGTTGCATTACTTAGAATAAAAAAAATTTAATCTTCACAAACTATTTGAGGTAGTTATGATCATTATCCCCAACATATAGATGAGGAAACTGGGGCACAGAGAAGTGAAAGAACTATACCGTGGTCACAATGTGAGTAGTGAAACTGGGATTTGAACATAGGCAGTGTGGCTCCAGAGCTTGTGTTTTGACCTCTATCACCGTAAGTGCTCAATAATAAATATTTGTTGATGACATGTTTTTGTCTGAACCTCCATAACTTCAGTCCTTGAGGGAGTTCCAACCACTGAGCACCTCCCTGGATCTTGGAGTGGTCCCACCCCAGAACACCCTGCCACCTCCCCAGGGTCACTTCTTCTGAGTCCCCTCTTCTGGCTTCCCCTGTACACACTGCTTGCCTCTGCTACTCCCTGGGACAACATGAGAAGTTTCTAGGGCTGGGCAATGTCCCTGGGTTTAGAGAGGAACTTTCCCACGTTGAACACTGGCTCTGGTCATTACATCTCAACCTAGAGTCCACTGACTTGCTCTCAGCAATCCAGGCTCAACCCCTTCCCAGCTGTGTGCCAAGCTGATTCACCTCCCTGAGCCTCAGTCTCCCCTTCTGTGAAACAGAGTTAATCACAGTACTGCACAGTAGGGTTTCAAGGATTCAGTGAGTTTGCCTGTGGGTAGTTGGTATCTGCAAAGTACAAGACCCTTACTAGTTATCACTTGTGTCATTGTTATTAACGATAAGTAAGATGTAAACTGAAACTCTTTTGTCATCATTTCTAGCTCCAGAGCCCAATGGAGACCAAGAGTGATGCACTGTACTCATGGTAGGTGTTCAATGTGCCCCCTTTTTGCTTGCTCACCCTCATCACACCCTAGACAAGCTTAGGACTGGTTAGGAATCCCCAGCCCTGCGTTGGGGAGGGGCAGAGCTCTATCCCCCCACCGCTTCCCCTCTCTATCAGCCCCCAACCGGCCTTGCTGTTTCTCTGCCAGGCCAAGGGCAGGGAACACACCGCCTTCACCAGCCCCACCCACTAGGCCCCAAGAGCCCTGCCCCCTCCCCGCCATGGCATCTTGAACAGAGCTGAGTCTATGGCTCTTGGTGGGGGGTGGTTGTGGGATGGGGGGGGCACCGAGAGAAGAGAGTTACAAAAGCTGTGCCTTGCTTTCCCAGTGGCCTCCTGGGGGCCAATGAATGCACAGAGCCGCAGCCTGGGGGCAGCCAGAGTGTTTTCATTTTGCTCTGTTTGTTTTCTGTTTAGATCAACTGCTCAGTTCTGGTTTGGGTCTCTGAGGGCTGATGGGGTTTGGCAGGTAAGAATTTCTGGGGCCACCCATCTCTGCCTTCTACAGGGCTATGGGCTCAGCTCCCACCAGCCCCTGCAGGAGCAGGAAGCCAGCCTGATCTACTGCCTTGCTAACTTCCTTCTTTCTTTTTCTCTCTCTTTCTTTTTTCTCTTTTTCTTCTCTTTCCTTCTTCCCCTCCCTCTCTCTCTCTCTCTTTCTTTTCTTTTTCTTCTATCTCTCTTTCTTTCTTTTTCAATTCCCTACCCCAACTCTCTCTTGCTCCCTGTCCCCTCTGTCTCTCACATCTCTGTCTCTCTTTCTCTCTCTCTCGCTGTCAGAGTTTGTTCCTGTCTCTTACTGACTCCCTGTGCAGTAGCTTTTTTCTGTTTTGCCATCTTTTTCCCTTTTTTCTTTCTATTTCTCCCATTTCTTTTTCTCCTTTGGAGAAAAAGAAATCCAAGCCTGGGCTTTAAGAGGCCTGAGTTCTGGCTCAGCTTCTACCCTAGCTCTCTCTGAGTAACCTTCAACAAGTAGCTCTTTCCCCTCTCTGAGCCTCAGTTTCCTCATCTGCACACTGAAGGCTCTAATTTATGTGACCGCTGAAATCTAAGCTAGAAGATCTTGTGAGTATTTACTCCTTGCAGGGGGTAAGAGGGAGGGGATGGATCAGATTCTCTAGAGAGCAGGACCACACAGTGCAGCCTAGATGGGAGGAGAGAGGGAGGTCAGTGGAGTGTCTCCTTGGGCAGTGAGGGCTCATGGGAAAGGGCAGAGATGGAGGAGATCACCCTTGCTGGTAACAAAAACCCAGTCTAGAGAACCCAAGGAACAGACAGAGACCTGGGGTCTGGAAAGGTAGAGGCGCCCACCCAGCAGTGGCAGGGGACAGGGCTTAAAGAGCGGCACACTGGTCTTGATGTTTGGTGTTCCATCTGCTTTCCATGTAGCCTGGGATCAGGCCAAGGCCAGGGGCCCTCTATCTTCCAGCTTACCTCTCTTTTCTCTGTGGCGTCTACCCGATACTCTCTGGTGACTTGAGGGTGGATGAGTAGGGGCTAGAGAGTGTCACCCATCCTTCTACCCTGGTCTCACCAGCACCTCAGACCTACCGCACACCAAACCAAACTCCTTCTCCATTTCCACCCATGCCTCCTCATCCTCCTTGCTTCTTTTCCTGAGCAAATGGTGCAGCCATCCTCCCAGGAGCTCAGGTCCTGGCTCTGGCTTCCCCTCACCTCACACATCCAATCTATTTCTAGTCATGTGGCCTCTACCTCTTTCCTCTCCCGCACGCCCCCACCCCGGCCTCTCCAGTGCCCTCATCGACTGCCATGGCCCCAGTCCTTTCGACCACCATTTCTCACCCAGCTCCTTCCACAACCACCTCTTGCGCCCATGTCTTCTGTCTCACCACCCCTAGTTCTGCCTCCACACAGCTGCCAAGGTCACCATAATTCTGGGACCTAGGAGTAATTTCAACGGTTTGGTTGTTACATATATAGCTGTTATAAACATTTATGTGCATGTCTTTCCGAATGGAATTGCTGGTTCATGGGTAAGCATACATTCAGCTTTCACAGATACTGCCTCATAGTTTGCCAAAGGGTTGTACCAATTTACACTCCTGCCAGCAGTGTATGAGAGTTTTGGTGACTCTCATCTTCACTAAAATTTGGGCATTTGTATTTTCTTTCATTTTATTCATTCTAGTGGGTTAATGATGACATCACATTATGGTTTTAATTTATATTTTCTTTTTGACTAAGTGGAGCACCTCTTCATATGTTTACTGTCTATCTTGATACTCTATTTTTGTGAAGTGCCTGTCAAAGTCCTTTGCACATTTTTCTATTGGGTTGCATGATACATTCCGAATTATGACTCCTTTGCCAGATATATCTATTGCAAATATTTTCTCACATTCCATGGGTTGTCTTTTCATTCTCCTACTAAAACCTTTTGATGACCAGACTGTTTTTATTTTAATATAGTCCAAATTATCAAATTTCCTTTCCTTGGATAGCATTTTTAAAGAAATATTTGTATACTCCAAGGGTACAAAGTTGTTCTCCTATACTTTCTTCTATAAGCTTTATTGTGTTGCCTTTCACATTTATATTTGCAATCTATCTGGAACTGACTTCTGTGTATGGTGTGAGGCAGGGTCAAGATACAGATTTTTGTTTCCCCAGGGCTATCCAACTGATCCAGCAGCATTTATTTATTTATTTATTCATTTTTCTTTTTAAAAAGAACCTGCAATGTACTGCAGTGTCATTTTTGTCATAAATTAAGTAATCATATATGTGTGGCTTTGTGTTTGAATTTTCTCTTCTTTCCATTTGGCAGTTTCTATATCCTCATGCCATTACCACAATGTCTTAACTACTATAGCTTTCTATGTCTTGATATCTAGTAGTAAGAGTTCTCCAGCTATGTTCTTCTCCTTTAAGATTACCTGGGAAATTCCTGGCCCTTTGCATTCCCATCTGAATTTTAGAACCAATTTGATCATTTTCAATTTATAAAAAGCACTTGCTGGGATTTTTGCATGAAATCACATTGACTCTATGGATTAATTTGGAGAGAACTGACTTCTTACGAATATTAATTTTTCTAAATCACAGATATAGTTTATCCCTTAATTTATTTATGTCTCCTTTAATTTCTCTCCACAATGTTTTATAGTTGTTGGTGTCAAGATTTTCCACATTATTCATTAGATTTATTCCTATTTCATATTTGTGCAATTACATATGATAAGGTTCTTAAAACCTCATTTTTCTATTTTTTGCTGCTATATGGGAATACAATGAATCTTTGCATATTGACCTTCTATCCAGTGATCTGGTTAAATTCACTTATGAGTTTTATTATTTTGTCAATAGAGTCTTTGGATTTTCTATGTACACAATCATGTCAAATGCAAATAATGGCAATTTTACTTCCTCCTTTCCAATCTTTTATTTCTTTTGCTTGCCTTATTGCACTGATTAGAACCTCCAGGACAATGTTGAATGGAAATGGTGATAGTGGGCATCTTGTCTTGTACTCAGTCTCACTATGTGGAAGCTTCAATATTTCACAATGAAGGCCCAGCATGGTGACTCACACCTGTAATCTCAGCACTTTGGAGGGCTGAGGCAGGTGGATCACCTGAGGTCAGGAGTTCAAGACCAGCCTGGCCAACATGGTGAAACCCCATCTCTACTAAAACTACGAAAACAAAACGAAAAAACAATCAGCCAGGCATGGTGGCCCGTGCCTGTAGTCCTAGCTACTCAGGAGGCTGACGCAGGAGAATCACTTGAACTCGAGAGAAGGAGGTTGCAGTGAGTCAAGATCATACCACTGCATCACTTCATTCCAGCCTGGGTGACAGAGTGAGACTCCATCTCACAAAAAA